>NC_090777.1:27032500-27217500 GCF_040054535.1 Antennarius striatus | reverse complement strand
AAGCAAGGCGGGTAATTGAAGGTTTCAGGGTAATACTTAGGCCAAGGATGGCTGTTTCAACGTGTTTGCATAACCTCCTTGAACTTAATATTTAGCCCTACTTTGGAGTGAGTATAGGGCACAACAGAGCCAAATAGGGAATGAAAGAGGGAGAGAAAAGTTGAATAATAGGGAGGTCCAAGTCCAAGGCGGAGGTGATGCCATTCTCTCCCCCCAATGAGTGGATCCTCTCTTTGATTAAAGATGAGGAAGACAGACATTATGGAAAGAGGATGGTGAGAGAACAGATAACTCGTGATGGTTGCCTTCCTGTTTTAAGGGACTGTGATGAACTTTCTGCCATCACTCAATTCAATACACAAGACTAGAATGCAGAGGAGCTCTATAAAAACAACACTAAACAGAAAGAGTATCCTTTTTGTTTTCTGTTAAGAGGCTTGACATTGGCTTGTGTCGTCAAAGTAAAGGAAAAGAGGGAAAGACTTGATATAAAATTTGAAAGTAAAATTTAAGATGTTTTAATGATCATCTCACATAGAGAAAGAATCAATTTGAAAATGTGTTAGGTGCTACTAATGATCAGTACAACTGAAAATCTGTCATCAATGCTTAAGTACTATCTTGTTCTGCAACACTTGAAAATTTTTGGATAATGGAGGGTTAAATGTAGAAAAGAACTTTAAATTGGCCACATTGGGCTCTGGAAAAGTAAAAACATTCAGCAATTTGGATTAAATGATGACTCATCATAAAAATAATGACACTCTCCTTTATTAAAGCAACATTTGTTGCAGGTGGACCTGATTTCTATTTGTGTGGCCTAACCTGCAGCTAAACACAAAATGATCTTTCGCTGTATATTTTATTCTTTGATGTTCTTTGATGAAGAAGCGCACGGGGTGTCGGGGGTGTCGGTGGGGACAGTGCTCTGGTCGGATCAGAGACAGTCGACAGTCGGGGGGCATAACTCATCTGTGTTTATACTGAAGCCTAAGTGCACTTTTTTAACATGCTCAATGTATGTTTCTCTCTCTCTTCTTTTGTGTATATGTGTTCTTACAGTAGTGTGACTGGAGCAGTGTTACTCATTCTGTGACCCTCACCTTTCTCTCAGATGACAGGGAGCTTTAAACAACCCAGCTGCTGTGCGTGTGTGCGTGCGTGCGTGCGTGTGTGTGTGTGTGTGTGTGTGTATACCTTGTCTGTACTGGCAGGGGACCCCCACACATGTGTGGTACAGTACAGTCCTCTGTCTTATGTTTTGCGCCTTAGGGAGACACTGTCAGTCAGCTCAGTGACAATGAAAACAGAAGTCAGCTTCCCTTTAAGGTAGTGGAAAATCCTGCTTAGCTATTGGTGGATGATGAGGGGTCAGAGCTCACCTTATTGGTTGAGGTCTTTGTACAGTCTGTGAACCCGCACAGGTAGGAGGATTGTTGTCTAAGCTGACGTGGATTTGGTTTTTCTGACACTGATGTGAAAGACACACACACACACACACACACACACACACACACACACACACACACACACACACACACACACACACACACACACACACACACACACACACACACACACATAATTCAAGCAAACATGTGCTCACTTGGAGACACCCAAGGTTATCCAAATAGGAAAAAGCTGCCACTGACATCATTATCATCACTGGCATACCGTTAAGCCTTGTTTATTTATATTTCCTGTTTTACAACAAGAACCCATCCAAAATCATGCTGGTCATTAGATAATTATCCAATAAAAAAAGAGAAATAGCTGTTCTTTCTGACTGTGTCCACCTAGTCCAACGTTTTCCAAAAATTCTTAGTTGTTACATCAGTCTTGTGTTGTATTTCGAATACGGTCAGGAGGTGTTAAGATGAATTCTGAAAGGAACTTAGTTAATAGACAAGTTAATCAAGTAATAGTTTGAGAAATTAACAACCATTCCAAAGTGGTTGGTTAAGTAACAGGGTAATTAGTCAGCTTTAAGACTGATACACATTGTTGGTGTGTTTTGAACATTGGAGAGTCAGTCCAGAGGAATATACATGTATAGTCTAGATCAAGCGATGCCTCATCCGTAGACATGGGATTGATTTTCTCAACATAAGATGCTTTTTAGATCTGTTATCATGACAAAAGTTTGAGAGGACATTAGATTCTTTGCTTCATGTCATTTGTTTGCATTCACACAAACTTGCGCCGCCACCTGGTCTCTGTTCCTCTCTTGTGGGTCTGCTGGTCTCTTCCTGGAATGCAGCGATGGCCGTCTGGTCCTGCTCATCTCTGGGAGCAGTCGGCCATCTCTCCTCATCCCTGCTACCACTCTAAACATTTGGCTAGTTTTGGCAGATTTGTTGATTTTTGTCCCCTTGTATTTTCCCTCTTGTTGCTGTAAAACTGATACATACTCTTTCAATTAGACCCCCACACCCCCCTCCCCCATCACCACCACCACCACCACCACTGGTCAAAGCGCTATTATGGGAGTGGGGGTGAACAGAGTAAGTAGGTTGTATATTTAACCAGAGAAGTGAAAACACACACAACCTGGCCCAGTTCTGGGAGAATCATCTGCTGTCATCGATTTTTTCTTGGGAAGCACAGCTCAAGGTTAACATGTAAAGTTTATCAATCTTGCTTGAAGCTCAGGCTCACCCGGTACTGTCTAATATAACTGGTCAAGAGGAGTATTAGAGCTGGCATAATAAGACCGGCATGCAGGTTTTATTTGCTTTGCACATACACCCTGTACAGATAAATCTTTTCTTATCGATTAAGATAAATGAAGGCTCTAATATTAGCCAGAATCCTCTGTCATGTGGCTTCAGGCTAGTTTCGAAAAGGTGAGCAGGGAGCTAATCCGCCCGAAGGTAGCCAAAACTTGAACCTCATAAAAATGCATTTAACCCAAATTCGGAGCTGAAACACAGATTTACCCTCTTAAATGGCTTTGCAGTAAGCTTACCAAATGAAGTCAGAGCGTGTGTTTTATGTTGGAAATAGACATTTTCTCTACCTCCTCAGTTGTAAATAACACAGCTTTTCAAGGCCATAAATAATAGTGTCACTCAACCATGCCCCACTCTCATGTCCTCTCCTTGCTCTCACCACAGGCCTCTAGTATTGCCTAGCCAGGGGCCCCCCAATCTTATGCTGCACCTTCACACACTCATAATCAAGGAACAACCATAAAATGCTCACAGAATGTTTCTGCAGTGCTGGACAGTTAAGTCGTGGAAAGGCATGATCACAGACTAGACAGCCCCATAATGAATGTTCTGGGAACAGATATTAGCAGTCTCCCCATATTCTTGCTAACAAATAGATCACACACATGTACATCAGGAAAGCATGAGTGTGTGCGCAGACAGTCACATGCACATGCGCACATGTACTTGGGGGCAGACGGTATTGATGGTTCCCTCGGGCATCACATGGACGCATCTGTTTCTGTCCCGCTGACTCTCTATACTCATAATTTTAAGTAAGTCATAACACAAATTATAAACACACATCCCTCAACCATGACGCCTAGGAATAACATGGAGTGTGCTGAGCTGATTTAAGGTAGGTTGGGACTCCTAAATCTTTACCTTTGCTCCTTTCTTCTCTTCCTCTTCTCCTTTTCTTCACTCCTTTTTCTCTCTCACGCAACTCAGGTGACAATCAGTCTTGTCAAACAAATAATCTGCTATTTCCTGTCTTGCTCTGTCCTTCGCTTTTCATTAATTTTATTTTTAATCACGTGGTTCTGCCTCGTTTTCTCTCTTCCTTCACAGCTACAGTACACCTTCCCTAACATCCTCTTCCTTTGAATGTTGTTTTGTGAATACATATACATACACTGTGTGTGTATATGTTCACTCTTGACCCATCTTAACCCCTCGTCACCCAGAAACCTGTGGGATCTGCCAGTCTCCCATCTGCCCCAAGACATCATGTCGTCCACATCAACTTCTCTTCTCTGTTTTTCATTTCTTTGTCCTGAATGATTTTTTTTGCCTCACAAATACATAACCTTCTTTTCTCCCACTCTTTTCATTCCTTTTTTTTTCCTTTCCATATTTTCTCTGCTGACCCCCCACCTTTCCCTCTCACCTCTCATCACATGGTCATGTACTTTAGCCATCCATCTTCTACCTCTGTAGATCCAAATGTCTCAATATGTCCAAGAGACCATGACGTCTCAATTGGAATCACATGTTGTAAAGCTGAGAATTTCACCCCTTATAAATAAGATGTCAGTCCAGCCTCTGCTTTTTTACAATGCTTTGCATGGTCTATCCATTCTACAATCTACAATCTAATATATAAAAGTTTTATATATATATATATATATATATATATATAGTATGTGTGTATGTGTATGTATACTGTATATATACTGTATATATTATTATTTATTTATTTTTACTTATCTTAATGTGAAATTGTAAAAATAAACTCAATTACATGAGGTTTATAACGCATAAAGTTTAGGATTTATTTATCATTTTGCTGGAATGCCTCATGACTGCTCAGTGCATGGGGTCTGACTTTTACGAAGACTAATCACGCATCTGTCATTAAAAACCATTTCATTGTTGCCCTTTCAATCAAGACGGAAATTAAGATAATCTTTTGTTTTTCCAGTACATGCCAAGTTGAAGTTAAGCAGGGAGTGAGAAAAGAGGAGAGGGAAGAGAGAGGGTTCGCCCACTCATGATCAGCCAGCAGATGTAGCACAAGCATTTTTCTTTTTGTGTGTATGTGGTTCGTGTATTTTTCTGCTAGTTGACAGCTTTCTGCCAGATTCATGCATGTGGCAAGCGTGTTCTACAGCTAAGGCCAAATGGCCAATCAAATTACATGTGATGAAATATTTCAGGGTGTTTCAGGCTCAAAAACGGTTACTAATACTAATCAGAGCAAACATGCAGATACATTTGCACCACACAGCTACAACAACTGATTGAGGATGTCGGAGACAAAATTTACATCCTGGCTAATCAAAATAATGTTCTCTCCTTTTATCGTTTTAGGAAGACATCACTCAGCAATGTTCTGCAGCACAGCTCATAGAGCCCCCACAGGGAGACAGTGCTGTAATCTGCTGTGTCAGTTTAAAGCCTGGAAGTGATTCACATGCACTGAGGCACAGCAGCCACTGTGGTTTGGAGGTCTAATTCAGTCAGGCTCAGAGCACCTTAGGGGTCAATCAATAATTTTCAACTCCGAAATTGTGTACCGTACAGTTCAGCAGCACACTTTGTGAGCATAAGCTAACATAATCACTTAACAAATTTTATTTTTCTATTAGTGGAACTTCTTTGTAGCTGTCAACATCTGCAGCAAAGACTACTTGGGTTTTTTGCAGAATTACATTGACACAGACACATGAATTTCCATCATTGCAACAGTTCTTTTCTTTTTTTCTTTTCTTTTTAGAAACTAATCCAACACCAAAACCATGTCTTTCATTGGACTCATTTGGCAGAGACACCTTGATAAATAGAAGAGTAATCAGTATTGATAAAGTGAGTGAGTGATGATCAGAAAGAGATTGATCTCTGTTTGTCTTTTTCAGATGAGTTTACAGATTAGATAAGTCCCCCCTTTAAAACTGGGTTGGGGGTGATTGCACCTAACCCCTTCACCTCACTCTTTCCTTCAAATGAACTGTCCAGCTCTTAATGCTTCACTTCCTGATGGTGACTGTGTCTTCCAGTTGAATGCACATTTATTCACTGAAATTTAAAAGTCACAAACTGACCAAAATGCATAGATAAAAAAAAAATCTCTACCAGCATTTGTGTGTAAATGATGCGAAAGGAAATAAGAAAAACTAACATTTGGAATGTGGTCCAAATTTGGGATTTCCGTGTCTGGTAATGTTGTGTAATGATGACCATCCTCTAAATTGGTTAGTGGCTGTTAATCTGACACAGTGTTTATGAACAGAGACACTTTGTGCTGCATTCCTTGCCCATATAAGACTCTGTGGATGACCTCTTCTCTATGTAACAGTCATAGATAAAGTGGTAGAACTAGGACAGTCAATGTACAAATCTTTAGAATGTAAAATTCATTGTTTGTTAGGCAATGGATACAACTGGGATACATGGGGTTGGGGTGGGGGGGGTTAAAATACATTCTACTGTTGCTGGAGTTGTAGATTTTGAATTTAGATTTGTCATTGGTATTATTTGTAACCGTAGATGTTTCCCCCCGTTTTTACATTGTGAACTTTGATTGAGTATTTACAACACTTGCATAGACCACTTACTCCAGTATAATCCCACTGCAGGTCTGTTCATCTTTCTGCGTGTCCATTAAATTGAGCATTTGAAGGAATGACAGCGGGAAGAGAGTGTGGGAAGACAAAACCAGGGACTTTCATTTTGTTCTGTTTAATGGTGTGGTTAACTGCACCACATGCGTGCATGCACAGATACATTCACGACAACCAAACACATGCTTGAGGACACACACAGGGGTGCCTGTTAATGTCCTTGAATGGGAGGATCAGAAATCCAGATGCGGCACATAATTGTACTAAAAACACAAAAAGATTCATCAAAGACCAGCGCTTTTTCCTAATTTCAGCATGTTTACTTTTACAATTCATTTAATTTTTTTTTTTTGCAGAAAACTAAATAATGGAATACAGGTCAATTTTTATTTGAGTCCAAATTAGAGTTTGATTGTACCCTCCCTCCCTACATGTTCTTCTTCCACTCCACATCTCACACAAACACACACGGCACCTTACCTTCAGTGTTTCCATTAGATAAGATTTTTTCAGTGGTCGTTCAGGTAAACTTTGCTGCGACAAAGTAGCTTAACTTTTTACGTTGTATCTGGGGTCTATGGTCATAGTGGAGGAGTTTGTGCTTGGCTATATGTGCAAGTGTGTTTGTGCTTCCGAGTGTATAAACAAGAGCTGGCAGACAGACAGTGTGTTTGTTACAACACTGGATTTATGACATCCTGCTTGATATTCAAGGGTAGTCATCCCTATTCTACTTCCCCGAAAGGACTTATGAAGGCATTCTCCAGAGTGCTGTGGGTGTACGTTTGTATGTCTGGTTGCGCCTGTGATGACGCTTTGTGGTATGTTTCCTCTGCACCTGTAGAAAGACATCTGTTCCCAACACATACTCATGGACGCACAACCACCCACGCACATACACACACACACACTGTGGTAACCAGTGGTGACAGGAAAGATGTCATCTTCTCCTTACCCCCACTCTATTAAACGCCATTACATTATTACATGTTCGTGAGTCACAGTGAGGTACCACTAAGACAGTACTTAACAGACCACTTCAAAGATGTCTGCTACTTTTCTGTGGGATGTCTGTCTGAGTTTAAGGAGGATATAAGGAGTTCTGGAATTTGTGAGTTTGCTGTGTCACCAAACAGATATGGACGTTGTGTTTCTGTGTCCTCCAATGTTAAGTGTAAAACATACGTTTAAATTCAAGCTTTTCTGAGAAATACATTTTTGCCAATCTATAATAACATTCCCTTCTAACTTTTGCAACCTTCTATCCACATTTTTCTTTTCATTCAGGCAGCAAGCTTTACTTGCAGCCATCAGTGAGAAAGATGCGAACATTGCCTTGCTGGAATTGTCCTCCTCCAAACGGAAGAAAGCTCAGGAGGAAGTCATGGCTCTGAAGAGGGAGAAAGACAGACTCATGCACCAGCTCAAACAGCAGGTACAGCCACCACCCACACCAAAGCCCCACCGTTTATACACCCATATACCGTAAATGATAAATTACATTTATAGAAATCCTAGTCTTACAGGTTGACTGGCCCACAAATTAATCACAATAGCCTGGCTTTTGCAGTGACTGTTGTTAACTGATTCTGGCTTTGTGTATCAAAGCAAGACTCCAAATTCAAACCTGCTGGCCTTGCTTACACTAAAACAGCCTCATACGAAGACCTTTGAACTTTAAAACCAGAAACAGATACGCCTTTAATAATTCCTGGTAGTTCGCAGAGTAAATGTTCCCGCTTACAACCACATTTACTGCATTCAGTCATCATAAGCCAAACCAGTCAAGCAGGAGCTGTGATTTCAAATCCTGGAAAATAAACACAGGGGTTTAAGTTATTCTCTTAACAATCATGTTGCAATCAGAGTCATTAGATGCACTCAAGGTACAGACATAGGTTGGTATTTATTAGTGAGTCAATGGCAGACTATTTCTGTTTCGCATCATCTGGTCAAATCAATATAAACCGCTGCGCACACTCACTCACATACCTATGTGTGCATCCCTGTTTCCCATGTTACCCTGTTTCTCAATATAACCTAAGGCTGATGAAGGTATGTGGGTCATTAAGGTCTGGCCTGACCACAACAGTGACTGAGCTTATGCGAATGCTAACGATAATGAGCCAACAGCAGGGAGTCCACATATATGGTCTACTGAATCACAGGGCCTTCTGGGAAAACATGGTGAATTTAAAACTCAACAGATGCAATGACTGGGTGTGCATTTAACTGTGGACCTATGTTTGTTCGTGTCTCGTAAACAGCAAACAGTTTCTAGGGGGGGTTTGCATTTCCATTTGAGGAATTTCAAGTAAAAGCTATTATCTGTTTATCGCCATCGAATGCGTCATGTTTTCCTTTTGGGTAACCAGCAGTTTGCAGTCCACCTGATGATATGATGAACTCTAATTACAACGATATGTCCTCTAGGGTTGGAGAGTACAAAAAGGGGAAAAGTAATGAAAGAAAGGGATTGGAAAGGAATGGGAAGCATTTACAGACACTTTCGTTTACTCGGCTTTCTCATACATAAAACCCAGGCGAAAGAAAAGTCCTCAAGCATTTACGTTTGAAAATCCACTTCAACACTACAGCGACATGGAGAGGAGAGCCAGCTAGTGTGATCATGTTGAGTTGGATGGAAATAGTTTTTGTGTCACATTTTTTGATACCGAAAAGTTGCTTGAAACTGAAAAGACACAACCAGCACCAGAGGAGCAGTCACATGGACGAGGTTTCCTCCAATGATACATTCATTTCTTCTGTCTCCCATCAGTATTATGTGCTGACAATGATTCCAGATGTTATTTGCACTACGTTCACAGTGGGAGTAAGCTCTTACTGGCCACTCTGTCTCATCCTAAAGAATCACCATTAGTTCAGAACAATACCATAATTTCCCATTTAAAGAAGCACCAAAATCAGAACAAGCAAAATATGCTGGATACATTTGTATTTTTAACTCATATTGATAAATATGCCTGTCACACAACTTACAATACAAGCTGAGTTTTTCCCTACTCTCCCATCACTTGTTTTTTTATTCTTTATTGCTTCTCTTTCACCTTTTAATGCACCGACACTGCGTCAAGTTTGGATAAACTTTACTGTACCTAGAAATAAACTATTTTCTGATTCTGACTATTCAACATGCTGAACGAGAAGCATTCCTTTACTTTGTGAAGTTACAATGTGGCTTAAACTGTATCAACAGAGTTGAAAGAGCAAACACTTGTGCTGACTATTGTCATCTTAAAAACACACACACCAACCTGACCCCGCCACACAGCTGGTTCTGGGTCCTTGGGGATACATTTGTACAAATGACATTATTCCATTATCCCAACTATTTAATAACTGAGACAAATCTGATCCACTCAAAGTACAGAACATTGAGAAATTCTACAGTCGAACCATTGAAATTGTACCTCAAGTTTGGTACATTATGAAACATTGATACCAGAAGGGCTGTAGTGACCTAGCACCAAGTTCCTCAAAGGTGGGATTCATCTAATAATGTCTTGGAGGTAAGTGGTAAATAATTCCTATAGGGATCTTCTGCAGTACTTCTATTCCACAGAAGGAGCTCCCTGCAGACTATGTTGTCCGGCATCACACACACGGACTCTCTGTCTTTTGGCCCACTGACACAAATATCAGGATAGGTTGCCTTCCTCAGGTTTGTCAACAGCCAACGGCGGAAGGAAACTGACCAGGAAATGCCAAAGAATTATGGGACTCATAGTCTCATAGGAGAAAGCTGATCTGTCGAAAGCAGATAGATTTACAGATAGCAATGCCCTTTGTGACCTCCTCACATCCCTCTTTTGGAAGATTTAGTGTGTGTGTGTGTGTGTGTGTGTGTGTGTGTGTGTGTGTGTGTGTGTGTGTGTGTGTGTGTGTGTGTGTGTGTGTGTGTGTGTGTGTGTGTGTGTGTGTGTGTGCGTGCGTGTGTGTGTGTGTGTGTGCACGCGCGTGCATGTGCTTACATAAAGCCGACGGTCCAAGAAAAACTTTGCTTCCCTTTCAAGAATAGGCCAGTCACACATAAATACAAAGGTACATGCATACACACAAAATTTTACACATCCAGTTTGTAATGTTTACACCTCTTGGGAAGATTTATAACAAATGTGTCCCCATGTGGGAATTCTCTGAGTCATCTCATCTTTGTGATGGATGACTAAACCCGGCATTGCTTTGAACGTGAAATAAGATTAATTCTGAGTCTTGGGTCGTTCCTTTTTTTTGTGATATTCTCTTATTTTCCTGTTCCTACTCTCGTTGTCACCCATGTCTAAGCTGAAAAATTACTTTATATTCTGAAATGATGTGCCATTTAGGGCAACTTTTAGAACGGATCACAGATCACTGTATCGGTATGGCAATATTGCACACACCGAGGCAGAGACTGGATCACAGGAGAATGCACAAGTGTTGAGCAGCTTTTTGTCAGCCGCGTGTTTGTTTAAGGACTTCCTTGTTAGTCCCGTTTGCCCATTTGTGTTAACAGATAATGCTCTAATCAGGATATGCTTGTGATATGCAGATGGCCTGGATTGAGGCTTCAGATGCAGCTGTTAGCAGAGAAACACGATCATCACTGCCATGTTTACATCAGAAGCTGCACTTTGATACTCATACATGGACAACTCGCTGCACACACATGCAGAATAAGCCAGCTCTGTTATGGTTAGAGAAGTCTGAAGAACTCTCCTCTCCAGCTCTACCACCTGTGTCTTGCTTTACAAGCATGCCAAGAGAGCTTTTTACTCTGCAAAGCCTCAAATTAATTCTAATTAAAACACAAAACTCCAGCGAACTAACAATTTATATGTGCATACCTCCCATACAAATGCACACAGGAATAAGAAGAGAGTGGATACGTGTGTGTGTGTGTGTGTGTTTGTGTGTGTGTGTGTGTGTGTGTGTGTGTGTGTGTGTGTGTGTGTGTGTGTGTGTGTGTGTGTTTGTGTGTGTGTTTGTGTGTGTGTGCTTCGTGCATGCCTGTTTGAATAACATGGCTCGGCACATTTGAGCTACCCTGACCCAACAGTTAGACTCTTCCAGAAACAATTCATCACGTCATTAATGTATATGCATTTTTTGTCTCAGGTCAGTAAATATTAACTATGTGCACCCATGGAACGATTCGTATCCCACTTAATATGTCTATAATTAGAACGGAGCAAGCAATGTGGTTCTTATTACATTATTTTGCAAGAACTTAACACACATTAGCCTTTTGGTCCAACTGTCCCAAATTAGTTCTGAAAATATTTTTTCTGTGACAATTAAATGTAATTTTTAGGCTTTGGGGAAGACTCTGTATCCATCATGTGCTGTGTAGGAGTACAGTAATTACATCACCTGCATGGTATATGACAGTAATTGCCCTGGCCTCAATAACAGGTGTCAGCTCTGTAACTGCTGCGTTACAGACAGCCCCACCCCAGTCACACCTGCTGGTGTCAACACCTGAAGACACGGAGGGCCGATCACCTCCACCTAGCCTTTAACTGCTCTAACGACTGGTCTGGTCTCTGTCTGAGCTCTCCTCTATCACCATTCATCTTTCTCTCTGTATTCCCGTACCTCTCCCCTCCATCAGTGTTCTCACCTTATCTATGCAACTAATTGTTAACCTCTTTTATACCAGCCACATCCTCTCCTGTGATCCCGACTGGCTCGTTTCCTCAGTCATTTAGCCTTAGCTCCTTATCTCAGCAGCAATGGCCTCAGGCCGCGGACTACTGTAACACCTTCACTCTGGTATCTTCACCGCAGACTCAGTTTTTTTTTTCTTTGTCTCTTCTTGCTACAGCTGTCTCTTATTTACCAAAAAAAGCCACAGCATATTTGAAGAGAAGTATGAGCATATCTTTTGGTCCAGTAATCTTTATCCCATACACAATCACACCCCCTCGCTCCACAGTCATGTCTGCCCTCTGGGGAAGTATCAGCAGTTAACTGAATTAAACCTAGTCGGACAGCATTGCTGCGCTCTCTGTCGACCCCCCAGACAGGTGGTGTTACTGCATTTAAGCTGGTTGTAAACATTGGTCAGATTTGCCTGTTATATACCTCACCAAAAGAAAGGATGTTGGCAAGTTGACAGCCTCAACCACAAACTGTCAGACAAATACACACAGATGAACAGACACACATTCAAACAAAGGACACAGTCTTTCTAACTGTTTTACAGGCACGCATATTTGAGCGTAATTTAAATCAATTACACCTAAAACGAGATTGCTTCACCAAGGCCAGAACACCTACAGCCTCGAGCTACATGAAACACTAACTGTTCACACTACCTAGTCCCGTCTAATCTAATTAAATGATAAGCTGCAAAATGGATGACATTTGACAGACTACCGATATTTTCATCAGGCGCTTTGACTCACTCGATTTATGACCTGTCAACTGTTGTTAGCAACACTGTTTTTATCATCTTTGATTGCTTACAAGACATTTTCACTGCTTCCAAGAATACCTCATTCTAATCCTACTGAGACCCCAAGATCAGAAACAAATAAGCATTCTTGACTGAATAGATGACCTACATTCGCTACATTCACTTTAATTATGCACTATAAATCCTCTTGTTTATCTCCCATATTTTGGCAGACTCAGAGCAGAATGAAGCTGATAGCTGATAATGATGAAGAAGATCATATACACCATCCTCAGCATCATCCTCACCATTCTCACCACTTGCATGCAACACATGTGCATCACAGAAGCCTCCCAAGAGGACCCGCCCACGCCAACCACCACCTCCCAATGGACCAGGTGAGTTTAAATGTGCACACACGCACACTCACACGCACACACACACGTACACATAAATGTCACAACACACTAATAGACTCAAATATGGATCAATACATTTTTCATATTTTTGGGGATGATAAAATTTTGCCATCCTCATCACCTGTCAGACTCAGCAGGATCTAATTTCTCTTTTCTTCTCCTCTGTATTTTTCTTTGTCAAACCAGATTATTTCCTGCCAAGTCAGTTATTTATTTCATTTAGATAAAGAGCCCTAAGGGGACAGCTGCCAAATTAATCCTTTTGATCGATGGCATTTGTGTGTGAGATCAGTTTATGCATCACTCATCTCATATATAAGTGCCTTCTCTCTGCCTGAGTATGATATCTAAGCTGCCCCAAGGGCAAAATTAATGTGTCTGTTTGAAGCATACTGAAGAAGAACAAACTTGTTGTCATCAGCACAAAATTTTGTGTATATACATGCGTGCATGTACACCTGAAACTTTTGTTGATGCTATGTGCCCAGATGAAATCATGAACAGGAGAAAGCAATCTTCAAAGACAGACAGAAATGATTTCACAGTCTCTCCATCAGCTGATAAAAGACTTTTGAAGCTGTAGAAAAAAATTAAGATGAAGTGTGAGTCTGCAAAGTGTGTTTGGGGGTTTACATTGTACACCTGGGGTTTTCCACCTTTGTCTTCATTTGCACATCTGTTCTACTTGACATATATTCTCACATGTTTCTATACTTTATAAAAGTTTCTGGCACTGCTGTCTAAACTGGAGTCAAATATGCGCTTAAGATCCCCTGTCCTATACCTCACCAACACATGCACATGCTCACAAACACTTACAACCATGCATGCTTTAGATATATGTTAGAGGACAGGATAGCTGGTTTCAATATTATTCTAGCCTTTTACGCCTGTGGTAAGACTGTGAGGGTCTGAGATTGATTGACATCCATAAGCACGCTTTTCACTCAGAGTCCCAGCCACACTTGTGTTATATATTATGGCTGGGAATATTTATGTGAACATTTTCATTCTTTTCAACTATAAAATAAACCTACATCTAATTTTTTAAGACTCTTGCACCATGTGCTTTAGTATATGAAATTTCAGAGCAGGGGAACGAATAACATGAAACATGGGTTAACGTTTGAAACCGCCCTGTAATCCCAAAAGAACCACTTCTGTGAAAATATTTCATGCCCTGTTTTTCATCTAACTTGCTAAAATAATATAAAGCTATCAAGGCCCCGGATTGTTGTATTGTGTTATAGAAAACATGCAACCATGGTAGACTTCACATTAAACTGTGAACTACAGGGGGTCAGTGTTGGGTATCGCACATTGCTCTCCTTTACTGTGATCTTAAAAATATCTTTACGTCAGTATAGCTATCCAGAAACATTTTACTGGAGCAGTACTTATAGTGTTTGACTTATAAAACAGTAGCTTTCTGAAAGTGATATTTTAACTTTTCAAGTTGGACTGAAAAATCCATGGAAATAAAGTATTACTAGGAGTGCTGGGAATGTTGGGAATAACAAAATAACTCATAAATCTCAGCAGACGGACCCAATTATACTTTGTATTGAAATTAAAAGTTTGAATGGCTTTTTTTAAAAAAAAAGGGGGGGGGGCACTGGGATAGCATTAACAAAAAAATTACACTATGATAGGTTTCAATAGAGGAAAAATAGGAATACATAAAGTGTAGGTAAAATTAAAGGTGTGTAAAAGTGTAATGTAGAACATGTACATATGAACATAACGTTGAAAAGAAATTTTGGTACCATCATGTCATCATACCCGTCCATCATTTCTCTCTCCTATGAACAAATGCCTTAAATACCTTAAACAACAAACAATGCTGACAGAGATCAATTAATCATCTTGTATATTTGACCTGGTCCTTTTAGACATTTGGTCCTTAAGGAGGATGTAGAGTTAATGTCCACTTAAACTCCCTCTATGTCTGCTTCAAAGTTTAGATTCCTCAAACTAATCCCACTTTTTTTAGTCATGGTACATCTTGATGGCAGTTAAGAGTCAAAACTTTGGACAACAAGTAAAATTCTGACAGGGCAGTTCTTGGTGTTGTGATATTGTCAAAGGTAAATAAAAAGGCACACGTTGAGGCAGCAATCTATTCAGACATATTCTGTGAGAATATTAAATACTTGGACAGACCTTTTCTTTTACTTTTTCAGTTCACTTTTTTCTTCTTCATCATGCTCATAGACATAGATTTTGTCCTATCTTGATTGGATTACAGCTACACCACCTTGATACAGTCAAACTATTCCTTTTGTCCAGTACATCTGCATCATAAAATTTCAGAAAATGAGTTAAAAAGTGGAAAAATAAATGCTCTGTCTGTATCCCTGTCAAATAGGCCAATGTTACTGAAGGCCCTCCACCTTTCCCCTTTCGAGTGTATCTTCTGAGTGTAGCCAAAATAGTGGTTTCCTTCATTGTCAGGTCCACAGATGCCTCTCGAAAGATGATTGACAACAAAAATGATCTGAAAAGGTTCTGGCTGCTCATTGTAGAGACCACAATACTTTTGTATGACAGGAATTGTGTTCTCAAACTTCACAGTGACCACATACGCAATTTATTAAAAAAAAGAAAGAAGAACATTTTCATTTTGCTTAAACACAGAAACACACAAATGGAATATATGAGACACATAAGAACAAATCCATGCTCATAGACAAACAAGTACACACTTCAAGGATTCCCAAGGAGCTAAACCACATGTCAGTCAAAGCTAATTGCTATAGTTAGTGGGTCCATCCCAATCCTTAAACTATACTTCCTGTCAACTACTTAATCTCTGATGGTCCGAGGTCAGGTGAAATCAAATGAGAGAAGACAAGCACTGGAAGTTGATTTAGCCACCTCCAATGCAACCCAGTTCTGTGTCTCAGCATGGAGTCTATGCAGTTTGTAGGGTATGTAGTGCTCATGTTGTTCACATTTAGCCACACCAGCACCACTGCCAGATTCTTGGCAGCAGCCTCGGAAGGAAATAGAATACAGCCATAAAGTGTTTATCCGAGACAGAATTATACAACCTTTTCTTTTGGGTTGTTGTTTCTTTTTTTCTAAGCCTTTACATGTTGCCTGGTTCAGGTTTATGAGAAGTAACAAATGGTATTTGGCCTGGTGTGCATGTGTGTCTACATGTGTGCGTGCATGCATGTGTCTGTGTGCGCGCATGTGCATGCTTTCACGCATGTGTGTGTGTGTGTGCATGTATGTGTCAACCTTGCTGAATGAGTGGTAATAGGTCTGGCTCTGTTTACAGGGTCTGTCACAGCCATTCACTACACGTTAGCATTTAGCATCAAGCCTGTTGGAATGAAAGGCCATTATATATGTAGTTTAGCTGCTTAGGTGTAACCTAGTGAGTTTACTGAACTTGTCACAACCACTCATTCCAACCAAAGCCACTGTGGACAGCAGCCAAGGCCTTTGTGTTTTTGCTCATGTGTAGTGTTACCATAGACTGTGCTTTTGCTGGTTTAGCATTGTGCAGACATGAGCTTGGCTTTACCAAGTTGAGAGCTCATGGTAACCATTGTAATGTTAGTGTCTAAGTGAATTAGTCTTCCTATTAGCAGGGCTCTTGTCTGCACAGTTTCAGCCCTGAGGAAACCCCTTGTGTGTTCAGTTATTGGTTCTTACCAATCACACTGCAGAAGGCATTTCTTGACATTATGCACAGCTTTTCTGAAGGAGGCACATGAACAAGATTGTTTTGATTAAAAGCCATCAGGGGGTTTATGGACAAAATTAGGCAATGAGGCACAAGTACTGGTTAGACTTTGTACTCTTAAGTTGTTTTGTCTAAAAGGAAGGAAGCCATTTTCCATGATAAACATGTGGCTTTTAAAGACGTTTGACAGAAAATATGACAATATGTAAACTGTTTGTTGACGGTGTATAATGAATGAAAATTTTCACATGGTTTTCTCACAGGATGATGAAGAGGGAATATGGGCATGACGACCATCACCATGGTGACCTTTCATCTATTTGTCCACAGTGAGTTGCCGATGTATTCTCCCTCTATTTTTATATTCTTTTGCTATTTTTATGATTTTTGACGCACAATAACATTCCTCAAAAGACTCAGGTCATGTTGTTCAGGAGCACTGATGGCACCACAGTAACCACAGCATTACTCAACTCTGACAGAAAAGAGTGGAATGGAATCCTGTTCCAATTCACATTCCTTATGAATCTCAATTGTCTAATGTTCCTCAGTTTATTGAGAGATTTATTGCTGCCTGTTTGTGAAGTGCTCATATTTTTGTTGTGCTGTTGACTGTGTGTTGGCATGATTCTGTAGGTAGGGTGTGTTTTAGACATATGCAAATCCAGCAGCCTAACGCAGGCATACCAGGGCCTAAAGGTGATAAAAACGACACAGTGAGAAAAACCAGAGATAGACAAAGTTTGTCTGTCCGCACGCCCTTTTTCAAGTTTTTTTTTCAAGTTTTACCGCTCTGCCGCACCCTGTTGCGAGCCAGTGTATGTGGTAGTTAATTACAATACAACACAGAACAGTCATGAAGTTTTTTTTTTAAGGATACAAAGCTCAAAAAGAAACATAAAATGAAGAATGCAGAGTCTTAAAGGATAATTCCTGTTTCAGGGGGTTTTATATCAAACCACCCCATAGACACAGGATGCCTTTGAATGCAGATGTGTGGACTGGTTTTTGTGTCGGTAGGGTCATACTTGGGACTAATACAAGTGTGTGCAGGAGACAAAGAGACAAAGAACAGAAAGATTTAGAAATGTGTATGTGAAAGAAATGTAGCAATGAGGAAAGTGAAGGAAAGGGGAAGGCCACGCATGTTATTTGTGTTTGAATTAGACAGAAAACCATGAAGGGTAGGCTCATAGTTTCCAGTGCATTTCGTTCTTTTCCCCCAGTAATCCACAGGTGGACCATCACAAGTAGATTCTGTCTCTAACCTCAATGACTTAGTAGTTGTGCACTTTGCCCTCATGCCGCTTTTAGGATTAAGAGTCGTCTAGCGTGTGTGTGTGTAAAATGGTTTGTCTTTCTGCAGTGCAAAGCTTTAGTGAATTTAGCTAACATGTTTATGTGTGCATTTGCTAGCCCGTGCGTATGCATGTGTGCGTACGTGCAAGACAGCGTTGCTGAGCTATACAGTGACGGAGCAGCCCACATAGCCTATAATCTAGTCCATGTGTGCTGAGAATGCAGCAGTGTCAGGATTCACCGTAATGAAACAGACCACACTGCCCCCTTTCTCCCTCTCTTTCCATCTCTCTCCATCTTTTTCCATCATTCCTGCTCTTTCTACCTCTTCCCAGATTTCAGCTTGCCCTGCTTTAACATATCTTCCTTCAAGGTAAACCTGGAGCTGGACCCATGACTAGCCCACATGCTTCTGTATCTCCAATCAGATATCACAACAGCACATGTGCACATGTGCGTGTGTGCGTACGTATGTGTGTATTAGTACTTCTTATCCCAATCTAATAGAATAAGCCTGGGACATTAGCCTTTAGCACCGAGTGGTGTTGTGGCCAGTCATATCAGTGCTACTCATCTATCCACTGCTGTTATTCTGGCAGCGCACAATGCGAGTGCAGCAAACTTGCCTTAGCCATCTTTTATGTGAGAACAGATGGGAGCCATTTAGAAGTGTGTAGGTACAGCGCAATAACGCCCGACCTAATCCCCATATCCTGTCCCTGAGTGAGCCCTCCCTAATATGAGCAAACAGAGATGACAGCACCGATAGACAAATAGCCAAGGATCTGAGTGTGTATCGGTGTCTTTGCAGGCATGCATGCTAGCTTTGGTATTTCTTACGGATAACCTTGACTCCTAAGAGCTAGGTTGCATTTTGAATTCCACACAAACCGAAGTGTTGAGTTTGAGTTGGCAAGTTAAAGTTCTTAGCGCTCAGGTGTGGATTTGTATTGGTTAGCTGTGTCTGTCTAAAGGGACACTGAGGCCTGATTGACTCACTGCGGTTGTGTATGTCGTGCTGTTGATTACCGTGGTTTTGTTTACGCTCTTGGCCTCTTGGCCCCCCCCTTTAATGAAATAAGAATGTCCTTTTGGACCAAGAGCACAAGAGAAAAAGGGGGTTGGAGGAAAAAAAAGCAAAGGAGAACATGGGGCCAAAACAGCGAAGCAAAGTAGGGGGAAGAGGTTTTCTGGAAACATTATGCTTTTATCCCACCGTGAAGTTATTTGTACTGAATGAAGCGAAAAGAAGCTGAGAGGGTTTCCAAGTGGGGACAGAAATATGTTTGTGTGTGTGTGTGCGCGCACGCGTGTGTGTGTGTATGTGTGTGTGTGTGTGTGTGTGTGTGTGCAGCAGGAAGGAGTGAGGCCTTTTTCAGGTTAAAACAAGCCAGGAAGATGGCTTTCATTTACTCATGCTGTGTTTGCACTGAATAAAGTGTTTGTGCATGGACACAGTGTATGCCAGTATTTTACTCTTGTTTGTGTGCAGCTTAAGTACAGAAGTAGGCTACATTCAAACTGAATTGGGCTGTCGCTATTCAGTTTTAGTTTTCTTTATTCAAAAATGCCATTTTTTTTGTGTCTGTCTCACAAGTAGCTCATCTTTGAAAGATTGAATTGTCGTGATATTCTTAATGTGGGTGAATTTATCACATCATATCCTAGTGCAAACTGGTAAATTCAGTCAATATATCTTAAGTAATTGACGTATTTGAGTGAGGGTCATGCTATATGTTTTAAATTATTCTTCAGTTTATACCCTAAATTATTTGGTTATCCTGATTAACCAAATATCACAAGACTTTATAAAAAGACAAACAACTATCTGAACAGACATGCAATCACTTCGTCACCAAATAAAGATAAAACAGTACAGTTTTTAGAAGAAAGAAACTCATCTCTTTTTGTTTAAATGTCACTTTAAACTGATAGTGAATATTTTTTTATTCTGCATGTCTAACATCTAACTTACTTAATATACTTACAGAACCTATCACTGATTGTTAATTAAATTCACTTTAGCTTGTGATCACAAGGTTATATCTGGTGGAATTTATGCTGCACCTTATTTTGCTTTAATTCTTTTTAAATAAGTTCCATTGTGGATTGTGGAATGCAACTTTACAATGCAACAAGTTTGTATTGTCAGCCATGTGATCATAATGTATTCTTCTTCTTTTGTTAATTGAAGTTGTAAACAGCCCATGAGTATGTCACCACCAAACACAAGGTTGTTAGTTTGAATTTCCGGTATAAATAACTAATACCCCGTGCATTACTTGATACCACTACTAGATGGTATGCATTGTATAGCTGCCCTGAAGAAATATCTCTCCCATGTAATCAACACGACTCAGTCAGTTGTAGTTCATGAATACAGTGCTACTTATTAATTATTCATTTACCCTAATGTATTTTTCTGTATATGTTTATCCAGGCTGTTGTTCAGTAGCTTGAGCAAGTGTTGGTATTATGGTGATGTTTAGGAATGGAGGTGTCCCGTCACACATACGTGTAGCCATGCTGTGCAGCTTGTCTTTGGTGACCAGTGAACCACGGCTTGAAGGTCAGTAGAGGCGTCTGACCGAGGCCATCCTTCAGCCAGCTGTCAGCGTCATCAGTGTATGAGGTCAAAGGGGGTCACACCCGGGTGAACATGAGTGGAGAGAAGTCAATAACTCAGCCACACCTGACTTAAGACATTTGCGTGCACTGTATTTTGTATCTTATGGCCCTCTTTCTTGCCAAGATGCATACTATGGTTGTTTTTTTTTTTTTTAATTTTATTTTATAATGTATCATTTAAAAGTATACTATATACTATGAATATTAAAATTGCTCAAATCTATTCCATTGTTTATCATTAGCGGCGTTTGGAAATACTCAATATTTTTTTTTTTTTTTTGCAAAACAAAATTGTTTCATGACTTTTGTGTTTTATTTGTAAGCTAAAAGTTTGATACTTGGTGTGGTGACTATCCTCCCCTTCCTGCCTTTAACACACTCAATAAGAACACAAACACATGGCCACACACAAATATGTTCTTGCAAACTGATTCCGTGATCACGGATAAATCCCTATTTATCAAGGCTTAACCATGCAGTTATAATTTGCATGTCTAATCAGAAGGAATTCGTGCACCAGCCCAACCAACATGTTTGTACCCGTACGTTTCATCATTCCTGCCTTCATTGAAAGGATCTTCATCGATCCCCTGTCTGTTAGAAATGAAGATTCATTCATAGAACTGTCTCTAACCCTTTATTTGACACTGACAAGCCTGTGTGTCATCCAGTGACCAAATGGGACCACGATCGGCTTTGTCCTTCAGCCTTGATGGCACATCCTCCTGCAGCCACAGGAGGCCCATACATGATCATGCTCCACTGCCGCAAGGCTGTTTTAGTTGTATTTCTCAAAATGAAGTTTACTCTAATATTGTGTAGGGATTTCATCTTATTAAAAGTTTAGTCCCAATTTTTTTCAGTCGGTTATTGGCTTTTGGTTAAGTTTGTAATAAATATGTAATAATAATGAAGGCTGTACATTTTTAATTTTGGGTCAAGCATGTGTCTGCATCTCTTAAGGCTTGCTCATGGTCAACATCCCTAATTGAACAACTAATACCATTACCTCCCTCTCCTTTTGAACCCCACACTGCTGAATGTTATGACCTCACTAGCTTTATGAAAGCATTATGATACTGTGCGATAGTGGTTTTGGTTTTTTTTCCTGTCCTTGTTGAGCTTTTCAAGTATTCTTTTTCTCCCAAATGCAACAAATGCAGCTGCCAGAGGCCAATAAGCACTTACTTTTCTTTCTCTAGTATGTAATTGAAATGACGCTATAGTGATTTCTCATTCGTGGCCACTAATTCACTTTCTCTGGTTTATAATCTCAAACATGTTGTCAGCAACATTACCCCCATACAAAATGACTTGTCCTGATTGGCTAGGCGTATGTAAGACATTTTACATGGTGTGTATGTGTGTGTTTTATTGAAATATTAAAAGTTTGTCAAAGTCTATAAACTCCAATACTTTTTACTGAACCCTCTCATCCTCCCCTCTCTGTCTGAACATGCCAGGTGTGATTCAGACTGTGTCTATAAACTCCTCTCTGGTTTGCTCTTCTTGCAGAAATGGCTTCGCCAACCCACAGTTGTAAATCAGCACACCTAAAGCTGTCTCCATCTTTTTTTCCTCGCTTCTTTCTTTTATCATCGCTGTTTTACTCCATATCGGTTATCTCCATCGCTCCTTCAGATGCTGTTATCACATTATAAATCCAAGTTATTTGTGCAACTGTTTCACAGATTCAGAACAGATGAGACATTTTGTATTAAATTAGAAATACAGATTAGTATGGAAAGAAAAAAAAAAGAAAAAGAAAGATTGATTTAATATCTTAATGCCATTCGTTTGCTTGTGCTGTCAGTTTTGGGGGTGTGTTTGAAAGAATAATCAGTGAAGAAAAAGAGAAAGAGATTGTGTGGGATTAGAAGTGTGTTTTGTGATCTTGTGGAAATAGAAGCACACTAAAGCCTTTCCCTCAGGAGAAACTTGCACCTGGGGGAGGCCCTTGTGAACATTTGCGTGTGTGTGTGTGTGTGTGTGTGTGTGTGTGTGTGTGTGTGTGTGTGTGTGTGTGTGTGTGTGTGTGTGTGTGTGTGTGTGTGTGTGTGTGTGTGAGAGAGTGTGTGTGTGTGTGTGTGTGTGTTTGATTTTGAGAGCAAGAGAGTGCAAAATCACAGTGGGATCAGTGCTGTGCTCTTGAGATCAGATCCTCTGTTCAAGCTGGATTACATCCCATAGACAAAATCTGACCGTCCACAAAGAAGCACAGATGGAGGGGAGGTATGGAGATTTGGAGACAGAGAAAAATGAATCACAGCTTGTTGACTTTAAACCTGTTATTTTCCTCAGACTTCCTGCGTTCTTCCCTTCTATCTGTAAGACACACACATAGACACATGCACATACACACTGAAAGCACTAAAAATACCGCACAGCCTCAGGTGTTGTGTAAAGTGTTGTTCCCCAAACTGGGTTTCTGCATAAGCACTCACCCCTAGGCTGCCAATCACACATCTGTAGATGTGGGGTGGAGGGTTCCTGGAATCTAAAATACTCACACTTCTCCACCTTCCTACCAATGATACTTGATGATTGCTAAAATAATGATACCTCGTTATATCCCACCCTGCAACACCTCAACTCAAGCAGCCCTGTGCTTACAGCATGCACACATCCTGAATATCATACATTTAAATTATCTAATGAAAAGCGATGCTTTTGAACAAAGGTTGGTATTCACAAGAAACATTTAGGCACAGAAAACATTAAATGTATTTTAATTAGTTAAAGTTCGCTTGTTTCTTTCCCTATTGTAGAATTACCAGAACTGCAGGCATGAAGAACTGAAGGGGTAAACTAACAGGAATTTAGTTTCCTCCTGCTGAACGTCATCGCAGTGCTGAGTCTTCGTAACTGGGGCTATCACGTAGCTAATGTAATAGCATTTACCACCTTTGGACTGTCACTCAACATTAAGAACGGACCACTAATTGTGCCCTGTATAACAGTAAGCACTGGTTCATTTCTCAGACCAGCCCACTTTCCTGAAGGACTTCCACAACTAGGAAACTTGTAAAAAGTGAGATGTGCTGTGTTGCCATTTGTAAAAACATCACCATTCCCCATAATTGTAGTGTAGTTTGGTCACGATAGCTTTCTTCTCCTCAAAAGAGCAGTCTCTGACATTCTTTATCAATGATCTTTTTAAACCCACGTAATGTTTGTACAACGCAGGCTTCAAATAACAAATTAGGTCACTGACCTATTGCTGCAGGATACCTTTATGACATGGGTAGTAAAATGTTTTAAAGGCTAGGAGTCTCAGCGCTACAGAATAACATGTCGTTTAGGCCTCAAGCCGAAAAGGAATGCATAAACCCTTTTGCTGTACATTTAACTTGTTCCACTAAGCAGAACCTTTTCAGCCAGGTAATGTTTTCTAGTGAAATCTTTTGAATTTGATGCCGGTGTGTTTAGATCAGCTCAGACAAGCTGATTGGAGCTGCTGTGTCTGTCCCCCACAACTTTCTGTATGTCACTGCTGCAATCCTTGTCATCAAAGTAATGAGTCAGACTATTTTAACATTGTATCACACACAGATGCACACATACACACCAGACTGTACATCTGAGGGGGTGCTTAAAAGATAACCTCTTTCGTTCACAAGACGGTGCTGTATTGTGACCTCGAAAACACAAACATTTAAAAGGAGGACCCAGAATGTAATCTTTGGTAAAATAGCACTTTTAATTTCACCATGTAAAGTAGAAATGGTCCTTCTTGAGATCACCAGTTGAAATCCTAAACAGCATGTACTTTGTGTGATGAGAGAAGATTATGAAAAATGATGAATGCTTTTGCATTGACACAACCGACTGCATTGGTTATACTAAGCCTTAGTAACTAAGGGGAAGGCTCATCTCCATGGAGAAGGAGTTTGATACATGTGCGTGGTGTTACAAGGATCATTTTCACAAAAGATTTGTTTGAACACAGATGTAAAAGCATAACTGTTATGTCATGTGAATAGAGCTTTGCACACATGCAGTAAAAGTCTTTCTCCCTCTCTTATCTGAGCCTGTAGAAAAGCCACACTTGTACGATGACATTCAGCACAGGATTAAAGTCCATGTAAGACCCTCCTCAGCTTACACTGCTGCTGCCAAGAGGGGATCTGTACAACCACACACTCATGCAACCATGTACACACACTGGCAAATATGCAAACTACACACACACATTTTGTAAGCGGGCAAGAAAAGCTTGTTTGTGTGTGCATATTCACAAATCCCTTCACCATTATTACTTTGAATCTTTCTTTGACTGGAACTCAAAAGAGGCCTTGCGTATCCTCACAGTCATCCAAACACATGCACACACACACTTGTATTCATATGGCAACTTCTTGCCCTTGTTTTGGGCATTCATGAACAATTACAGCACAGAAATGATTGTGAGGCGGGACTTTTTTGGTTTTAGTCATACTCAGTCCAGTCATCGTCAGAACTTTTGTGAAGATGCTATGAATCTAGGTCATGTTTGTGCGTATGTGTCTTATTTTTTGTGCATACCACCAGGGGCTAGTAGGTTGGGTCTGGAGAGAATTCTCATTGGAATGCATTGTGATTGGGCTAGACAGTGATTCTTCCTCTGATTGGTTGTTTATCCCCAGGCTTCCACTTTGGTGGTTGCTTTAAATCAGTGCATCTCTATCACCCCCTCTCAATTTCTTTCGATCTCTATATCTGGATGGAGTGCCTCCAGCTGTGTGTTTGATGTGAGTACGTTTGATGGGCTAAAGCAGAACCAGCAGTGGTGTTCTGTGTTTCTGCCAAATCAAGTTGATCAAAGCAGAAATGGTTAGCCACAATAACCTTACGTGCTAAGTGGTCAATTACAACGTTTTTTTTTTTTTTTGTCACATTAATGCTGTTGTGTTGATTTATACTTTGTTAGCACATACAGATAAAAGCATTAGGCAGTCTGTGGTATTTCATGCTATTGTGGCTCGGCGACTGTGTTGCTCTGAACGTTAATTGACATAATGTACCCTACAAAATACAGCTGCATTTTTCTTTCCTTACATGCAACTGCAGAATAGTTGTGTTCTGTTGAAAAGAACAACTTTGTTGGAGGTAACCTTTGGATAGGGGTATGCACAGACATGAAAATCACAGGGAAACTCCAAGACACTCTCCTTTCAAACAATTAAAATGCCATTGTCATTACAACACGGTGGAGTTAGACTTTAAAAATACAAATCTCTAACATGTTTCAGCATAAAGCCTTCATCAGTAAAGGGATTTTAATTATTTTTAAAGAGTGCCTCGGTGCTTTTTGATGTTGTTGAAACTGTATCATATGAAAGTGGAAATATTGATCACGAATTGAACAAGAGGAGTTCCAAAAGTTCTAAAATGGTGTCCTGGCTAGGATCATCACCCTTATTTTAAAAACAAAATATTGATTTACCATTCAAATTTCAAAGATAAGAGTTCAGGCTTTCATTTATGTAACAATCCATGTTGTTTGTGTCCTTATGCCAATGTGTTTGGAATGACAGTGTATGTTTTTTGATTAAATATTGTTGCCAGTCATCTTTCCAAATAAAATCTTGTCTTATTGGAGAGTGGGAAAAATTTCAAATGTTTTAGTGGTTGTGACTTTTGGAGTTGACCTTAACCATATGGCCAATTTGCATGTTGGTAGTGCACACTATATTAAAGTCGTGAAAAAGTGACCTCAGTATTGACCAATGCATTTTAACATTTTAGTTTTTTCAAGTATTACATTAAATTTGTCTTGAGGGATCCTGCTATCACACACCTGCTGTTAGAGTCATGTTGAACTGTTCTCCAGCTGGCAGCGAGTGGGTGAGGGAAGTAACTGTGCAAGAAGGACTTGCTTGATTACACTGACTCACCTAAAGCATAGTGGAGGATAGTGGGATCAAAACGAGCCCCAGTCATAAATAGGTGCCATTGTACTACACTCCAGTCTAATATCCCATCCAGGGGTAGCCTAGCTTGTCAGAGTGTTTTTTGCACCAAGGCTTCAACCCTCCAACCATGGGATTACCTCCACTGCCGGGTGGTCCTCCCCCTGCTGATCTCACATTAGCATCAGAGTTTACTGTGCTCTTATTCTAGGTGTCCAGATAACAAATAAAGTCAGGTTTGTAGTGGAAAATTGTAAGCTCGAAATGTTCTTGATCTGTTTTGCTTTACAGCATAATGCAGTGTAGTGTAGTGTAGTTTAGTGTAATACAGTACAGTATATATGCAGTTATGATATGTCACGGTTAGACTCATCTGGACAAAGACAATTAATTGCTTGCTGTGGAAAACTGTAAATGCAAGCAAGCAGGGAGACGTTAGCATTCAGCAATTAATAGATATTATTTTGAGAAACCCAAATTTTGTGTGATGCAAGAAATGGTCATTAATGAACTTTTCTAGATATAGAAAAGGTTAGAAAAGAGACAAAGATGTCTTCTCTGAGTTATGTAGTGGTCCATTATTTTTCTCTTTTTTCGATTTTTACCCTTGCTCTCATCCTTGAACTCATCACTCTTGCACGATTAAGGTGGTTGTAATGACGACAGAGCACTGGTTGGCATTTCCCTGTCACACCCATGTAAACAAACCCTCACACACACCTACAGACCAAGCACATGGTCTCTATAACAGAAATCCCAAATACAGACAGGTAGTGTGACAGGACTGGAGCTGTCGGAGGTCTGGTGTTCTCCCCATCTGACAGGATGGGAGTAGAGGACAATGTAAACACTTTGTCACACACATAAACAAGACTCCGCTCAGGTTTCACTGCACAGTTAGAGAAAAGTCACCCTTTGCTTTATGGAGAAACTATTTGTGTAATTTGTTTATGTAAGATTCCATAGGCCTAATGGGGAAATGGCTTTTTATGGATCACACTGCACTAGATTTCAATTTCACGAGCTCGCTCGTAAAGATGACAGAACAAAACGAAAGAAATCTCCGCTCTTTTCTGCATTGCAATTTTAGTTTTCAACATACCTCTCTTAGTCACCTTATTTATCTGTAACCCTTCCTGCATTCTTTATTTTTGGTTGATTTGGCAAAAGTCTTACGTCGGATGCCCTTCCTGACACAACCATTTGTATTTATTCGGGCTTGGAACCAGCACAATAAGACACTGGCTTGTGTCCTCTTGCGGCTACATTTATTTTTTGTCATCATAGAGAAATAATAAATTCAAAATAACAGGTGCATTATAACTGTTTTATAATGAGTTGTTTGGTTACTGGTAATTTAAGTTTAAGTTAATAATTGTGTCTCTTAGCTCTAATTCACAAGAAGTTGTGGACAGGCACTGAAAATGTGGCAAATAACTAAGAAAAACTACAATCTTTTTGGGAATCAGAGCCTATATTTACAGGATCCTTTTGTTCTGTGCTCATAATAATTCCCAGCAAACTGCACTGAAACATACACCATACACAAATGTGTGTTGGCCAACTTCAACATCCTGCTACTCCACCAAGACACCATGTGTTTAGCAGCACCAGAGACAATGACTTAGCACAACCTTCTCCACTGCAGTGCAAATGAACAGAGGTGTAGGCCAGGGAACAAGACCCAAACATGTGTTTGCTTTGTTTTGCCTTCTAATTACATATACACATGGTTATTTCACACGCACAGTGTTCTTCAGTAAAATGTGTCCCTTTCGAAACTGTGTGTGTTTGTTTCCCTGTACTAACGCAAGGCTTTGTGTCTGGAACTGCTGTGTTTCACAGCAGGCATTCCATTCAGACTAACTCTGTTTGCTTAGGTAATAACTAGGCTTAGCCATAATTAGTTTGTGTGTATGTTTGTGTGCTTGCATATGGTGCATGCATTTGTGTGCGTGCGTGCACACTTTCAAAGGAGTAACTTCTATTTTACACGATTTTACACATATAACCTATAAAGACGAGATCTGTCCCTTTGAACTTAAAAAAAAAAAATCCACCAATGAATGCTTTTTATGTCTCTTTCCTTCCTCAAAATGGCAACAAATGTCTGGTAAAAAGGCAAAAATCCTACCTCCATGAATGCAGACTGGTCAGTATCATGTTCATACTGACAGACCTCATTGATCTTGTAGTAAGATTTGAAGTGTATCACACATGCACACCCATTGAGAGTGTATTTCCCCTCATTATCTGGGGTCAACAGGGGCCTAGAGTTGCCAGATCAGCTAAACGGTTGCCAGATCCTAAGTTGCTGCTGCCAACAGTCCAGCAAAAAACACACACTGAGTTCACAGGGCAAAAGTTGTATTAGTGATGTCAGCTGATATGTCAGCTCAGCCTGTACTCTCAACTAGTCCTCACCACACACACACACACACACACACACACACACACACACACACACACACACACACACACACACACACACACACACACACACACACACACACACACACACACACACACTATTATCTGATGTGCTGATGTCCTGATGCAAGGCAGGAGGCAGGAGACAAATTTGTATATTTTGGATCAAGCACTCAAAAGTTGAGATTTTTGTTTTGTCAGACTGTTCTAATAGATTTAGACTCACTTTTGTGTGTCGATCTTCACACCGCAAAATAACTTCATGTTTATACGACTGCATGCATGAGGTCCCTCATTTTTGTGTGCGCATGTGTGTGCGTTTGAGTGTGTGCCCGTGTTTGTGTGTGTGTGCTTGGGTTGGTTGAATGAGGCAACATTCCGTGACTTTATCATGGCAAAGCAGAAACAGTATTAACAACTGGTGAAAGATGTTTTGTGGACATCTCTCGGATTCCCTTTTGGTTGAGAGAACACATGGGGAGTCAACAGAGTAATGAATAGCTATAGATATTTCTGTGGGTTTTAAACTCTGTTGCTGCTCAATGATGAGCATAAGCCCCCTTGTACTCATTCCCTATCATTGCTTTGTGGCAGTTTTGAATTTCCAAACACAGGAAGTGTTGCTTGATTCCCTCTTTCTTTGTCTCTGATGTGCATGTGTGTGTGTGTGTGTGTGTGTGTGTGTGTGTGTGTGTGTGTGTGTGTTTGTCTTTTCCCCGTTCTATGTTTCCCTCCCCTTTTTTCCCCCCTCATATTCTCACACCTATACAGATGTGGGGTAGTTGTTTGCTTTTCTTGCCAAGCAAAAATGCTTTCTTCTCTTTTTTAAACCTCTTTGGTGTTACCTGACAAGTGCGAGTGCACGTCTGTGGGTGCGTGTGTGAGTTGTTGTGAGCAAGTGCTAAACCTAGTTCCTCGCCTGAGTGCTGCTGCAAAGGCCTGGGTTGACAGAGAGGATTGAAAGTGTCATCCGTGGGATTAACCTTAATGAGGATGATTGACAGACAAGACAACATTGTATGCTTACATTGACACATACATCCACTTGAAACACACACGGAGAAATCTGCACAGGCAATTATAGAGAGGTGTATCAAAGTGTTGTGATAAGCCCCTGTTTAAATGCGTGTGAGCAGGCTATTCAATCACTGTCTGCACACCTCCACAGGGAGGGACCAGGGATTAGCCCTCCCCACTTTCACTGTATCTTTTCTTTTTCCTCTTATGTTTTTTTTTTCTCACTCCATACTCTTTGTCCTCTTTCTTTCCTGTTTCTCTTTTTTTTTGTGTGTCAGTGCGTAAGAACCAGGATTACACTTTGGTGTCAGTATTTTGGTTTGCGGGGCATTCCTATACGCATCATAATTATTATTGTGTTGATCCTTCATCCTTCATCAGATTGCTGCTTGTCATTCTCATTTATACCTCTAATGTTTTGTTTTTGACTGATATCCAAGCTGTTGAAGAAATGATCTGCCGTGAAATCTCTGCGCTTACATTACATTTCAATTTGATTTCTAATTATAAGGTTTTGATGATAAAATATGAATTGATTCAACTTAAATAATTAATTATTTCTTTCTAAGCCTGACAATGTTTCTTTCTTACTCAGTGACATTAAGAGTATATGAATATCTTAAAATAAGCATATGGATTTAATTCCTTTCTATTCTATTAATACCACAGAGAAATTTGTTGCCTTCAGCAGCATCCTGTAAAGAATTCAACAGACTTCTGAAAACTCAATCTTTTATAGTGATTTCAATTCTTCAAAGTCCAATCAGTGGAAAACATAGTGTGGAAATAGTGAGATGTGTCATCCAATGGTTGTCGTGTTTCCAAATTATTAAGTTTAGTACGACACACAATGTACATCTTTTCTTTTGCAATTACTATTTTATTATAATTTTGTTTATTTCTGATTGTAAATACATATGCATTGATGATCCCTGTGTGGGCTGGTGGAGTTTGTATGTTCTTGCTGTGCCTTGAGTGGTTCACTGCTGTGCCTTGAGTGGTTCACAAGACAAAAAACATGTGTTATATATATGCCCACACATGTGAATATGAGCATGAATGGTTGTTTCTTTCAATATTTTTGGCCAGTGATGAACTGGCAACCCATCCAGGATGTGCTCCAGCTTTTGCTTTATGTAACACCACCATTTTATTGACTTGATGGATAATGACCATAATGTTGTTGGTGTCTGAATATTTTATGTCTCAGTAAAAGTAGGTCTGTTCTCAACTTAAAAGTGGTGTGCCAATGTCATGATATGCAAAAGGAACACATGTGTGTGTGAGTATGTGTGTGCCTGTGTGTGTACGTTCTCGTGTACACATATATGCACATCGACTTTACCTTGAATCCTTTAAATCCCATTTACCTGTTTGTCAAGGCTGGATCTGGAATCCATATGTGCCAAAAAGCTTCAAAAGAAACGTGCCATAAAACTGTTTTATATAGGTGCATGTATGTTTTTAACAGGAACGCAGTTGATGTCTTATCAGGCAGCAGCTGATAGCAGTGCGACATGCAGCAGTTAACTTGGCATCCTTCAGGCCCTCATAGCCCTGGTGCAAACTTGTCGGCACAATGTTCATTTGAGGGTTTTGCAAAAATTCTTTGAGGAGGATGATCGACTTTCATCTGATCACTTTGCACAGTGACACAGGCTTCAAAGAGAGCTTTATTAGCTGGCACTGCACTGTGTGAGTGTTTCTGTGTTTCAGTGTGTCGTTCGGAGTTATCGACACATTCCCAGAAAGCCGCTCCAGCCAGGCTCTGGGATTGTGTTTAATGAAGGCTAGGGCATAGCTTCAAAGAGCAGCAATCCAATCTGCATGTGTAGTAGTTCGCACAAAGACACTCGTGCACACACAACACACATATACCTCCCCTTTTTTTTTTTTTTGGAACCAACTTAAGACCTTGAGCCCTGTCTTATAATTTGTCAGCATGCTTCTCAGCCTTTACAAAATGAATGAGTGAGACTTATGTATGTTCATGCATGTGGGGCTTGTATATGAGGGTGTGAATGATCAAAAACATACAGCATTAAATTAACCACTAGAGAAATTTAACAAAACATTGCATCAGTTCATCTATGTTTGGGCGTAGAGATGGAAAACTTTTCTGCTCTAATAAAAGATTCCATTTTTCAAAAAATATCATGAAGCTCAGAGAGATTAAGGACTTGTGTCCGTGAGCTTGCTGGTGTGTGTTGTACACATCTCAGTGTTGCGATGTACTCTGGCCGATGCAACTCACGGACATTGAAGGTGGCGTGTGTGAAGTTGGAAGAATGATGACATTTCACAGATAATGGGTAAACTGTGGGAACTGAATTACACAAAGCTTTGAGCCGAAGTGAACCTCGTTCCATGCAGTATTGGTGTCATTTTTACCAGTTTCCCCACATTCACTCAATTGTGACTGTCAGCAGAGGAATTTGTATTTCCTAAAGGCAACTTTCCAGGATAAAATATAAGCTTCAAAATTTTCAGATCGATACTAATATCTTTGTACAGCTCTGAAATTTTTATGAAAGCATTGAAAAGCTCTTCTTCTTTTTAGAAACATGAGACAGTCAAAGACCTGGGATTGACCCTCAAACCATTTGTTGGAAAATCCTTCATTCTTTTAGGTTTACGAGTGTGAGTATGTTTGAGTTTGGGTGTTTTAATGTCTGTGTGTTTGCGTGCGTGTATTTGTGTGTTTGCACATATGTATAACAGTGTGTCTCCAGTGCCTTTGAGGTGTGTTAAGGTGTGTCATTTCTTTTGATGTTTGGCATGGGTTTATAAAAGATTTAGTATTTTTTTCAAAGTGCCTGTAAGTGCATGTGTGTTTGTCTGTGTTTGTGTGTGTGTGTGTGTGTGTGTGTGTGTGTGTGTGTGTGTGTGTGTGTGTGTGTGTGTGTGTGTGTGTGTGTGTGTGTGTGTGTGTGTGTGTGTGTGTGTGTGTGTGTGTGTGTGTGTGCTGGCCAACCGGGTGGATTTGGTTCACCTTGCAGTGGCCACCTGTAAGCCATCGAGAGAAATTAGCCTCTTTAGTTTTGATGGGTTGCAGAACAGAGGAGGAAGGGGCGGGGAAACTGGTAGGAGGGTTGTTGGTGGTGTGTGTGTGTGTGTGTGTGTGTGTGTGTGTGTGTGTGTGTGTGTGTGTGTGTGTGTGTGTGTGTGTGTGTGTGTGTGTGTGTGTGTGTGTGTGTGTGTGTGGTGGAGGGCATTTCAACCGACCTTATTCAAAACTGCGTTCTCCTGCCGCCATTATAAGACACAGAGAAGGGGAGACAATGTATATACCACACAATGGAACCATTTGTTTTTCATTTGTCTTCTGTGGATCTGTGTGCATGTGTGTGTGTGTATGCGTGTCTCTGTGTGTGTGTATGTGTGTGTGTGTCCGACATAGTTATTTAAGTCTGGTATTTTGGCAGCAGGCCCAACCATGCTCCAGATTTTGCTCTTATGCTTCACACACACACACAACTTGGACTCATTACACTTAATAAACAAATAAGTCATTAATACGATCCTGCAGGCTCCACACACACAAATAAAAATGCACAGTTCTTTTGCACACGTATAAACACACCACCAACCACAGCCATTCCCACCACGTCCAAGGCTCCCATTGGCTGGTGAGTTTTGGATCAGCAGAACTAACGTTGTGGTGCTTGTACTTCTACTTCCTGTTCTTTGCTCGAGGACTTCCTGTGGCAGAATCATGTGGTCCTGATTACAATCCACATCTAAGACCCCTGGAGCACAACAGTTTTGCTCTGATGCACACACACACAGGCACACACACACACACAAATACATACACACACACACTCACACACACACACACACACACACGATTGCATACAATAGATATAGAGTAACTTGTACTCCTCTTGTCAGATATGTGATATTATTGACCAGGAGCACTGGAAGTACTGAGCATCTGTTTCCTTCTCTTTTATTTTCTATTTAAGTTTCTCTGCCTGTTTCTGGTTTTTCTTTCTTCCCTTGTTCTGTAGCCAGGAGGTTGTTTGGTGTGATGAGGGGCTGACTGGTCCTGTTGTATTTTATTCACTGCACTGCAGCCCAGCCCTGGCACTAGACCTCACAGCTAAGATACTGATCAATGAGTTGGTTTTTGGAAAAGCTATGCAAAGATCAGATTTTCAGTTGTTTAATCAATGCATGTTCACTAGTATTGGATTTAAGACAAAACTTTCTTTGAGATGCTATAGAATGAGACAAATAACATATTTTAAGTCCGTATTTTAAAAATCACATAATCTTAACTTGAAGCCAACAATTTTCATAAATGTCACCAACGGAGAGTGATCAGATGTTTTTTGAGTGTGATCAACGTGCATAGAATTTAATTATTTCAGGGCATGACCACTTGAGGAGCAGCTGTGCAATTTGTGTAAAACTTGATGACAAACCAAATAATTTCTATGTAATGAATATGAATTTATTTCACATTCATATTTAGGATCGAAGACTCTATCAGGGTTCTGAAGCTTGCAATTGTGATGTGTTAGAGCTGTAGCCACATCGTCAAATCCACCTCTATGACACACTTCACAAGTATCAGCTCAGAAAGTAAGTTTAGCAGCTCAAAAATTTAAAGAAAGGGAGAGAAACGGGTTTATTCCAGGGGACTGTGAAATGTGCTTGCTAATGAATTTTATGAAGTGAAGTCTCTCTGGGGACTTTGTAAAAACCAGTGCCACAGCGGATGACGGGTACATAGTTTTGGAAAAGCAGCAGAACCAGACAGGGACAACTTTGTGGCCACCGGGGGAAATTCCTGCATTTTCAATTAATCTTGAATCTTGAAGGCCTCTGCTGGTGAATCATAGAGATTGCAGTATTTAGTGTCTTCACAGCTTCCTCTTGTTATGACAATTAACACACAACCTCATTCACTCACAGATCTGAGCTAATGTACATTAATGAACCGAACTGAGTAGATTGTAGCCCGATTTTCAATTCTGGAAAAACACACGCATTTAAATCTCTTCAGTCATAATGTCCAGAAGAAAATTCCTTGGTTTTCATATAACTATGAAGCAACATTTTCTTTTTGCCTAATTTTATACACAAAGTCACTGTAAGTTACAATTGGAACTTTAAAACCTTGAAGTTGAAGAAGTGTCACGTGTAGCGGGTCTTGGCAGAGTGGGGAAGGCTGAGAGGAGCAGATGGACAGAACTGCAGCTTAGATCTGGAGATGTGGGAGGCTATGGAGCACAGCGCCGCTGGCAGAGCAAAAGCGTCCAGACAACTGGATTCTTTAGTGATCCTCAGCTGTTTATCGGGGGGAAGCAGAGTTCAGAGTTTAGTTGGTTAATTTTTTTTATTTTTATTCATCTTTGGTTTAATTTCTTGTCCTGTCTGCAGCGGTTGAGCTGTGGTATTCTTTAATCTTGACTCATCCTTGATGACTTTTGACTGGAGGGGTCTATGAACAAACAGAAAGAAGAGAAAAAGATGTGACTGGGCGGAAATAACAACGGAGTCTGATGAGTAATGAGTCCAGGAGCCTTTAGTGCCGGCCATCGCCCGTTTTCTCACAGATACAGTCATTAAAAGATATTAAGGTTGTTTATTGTTAAACTTTAGAAATGTGCTTTTTTGACGCACAGTTTCAACTGAAATAATTATCATGGGACACAGTCATTATTAATCACTGATAATGTTTATGCCCATTCGTCTTAGACATTGAAATCTTACAGGACACATGGACTGACATTATTTTTTAGAATATCAACCATGACAGTTTTTTCTTTTTCTTTGTGTTTTTTTAATGTGGTCACTCACCCCGAATTTTGCCTCAAAAAAACTGTTAAATCTGCATTAATATATATGAACTTTTTTGTGTTTGTTGTTTGTAAGTTTTACAATTTGACTGGGAGTGTAAGACACAAACTCTGTCTTTTTTGTGGGATGAGTGCTCTTGAATACAAGCATATACAATTTCCAAAATGATAAGAAAAATGATGCAATGTGCCTAAAACAACATGTTACTCAATAAAACTCACAGATAATTAGAAAATCATGAAAAACTACAAAAAATAATTATGGTGGCCAAACACTTGCTGGTACCCTCTAATATCCACTCATTTAATTGGTATTTTTCTTACATTTTTTGCAGTCGACGCAGCCCTTTCCTCATGATGGAGCATCTCAGTATTTAACAGCCCAGTGTGAAGTTGTCATTTTTCATCTGTGTTCAGTGTGTGTGTGTGTGTGTGTGTGTGTGTGTGTGTGTGTGTGTGTGTGTGTGTGTGTGTGTGTGTGAGTGTGTGTGTCTGTGTGTGTGTGTGGAGACACTTTCCAAGGGGAAATTGTTAGCAAATGGGCTCCAACTGTTGGCCTTTTAGCTTTTCAAACACAACCTGAAGGCTTCTCCCCACTTCCCCTTCTCCACACCCAACTCCCCCACATTGCCCAACCTCCCACTACTATTCACCTGCCCAACAACCCCAAGGTTTTCTCATCCCTCTGCTCCCTCCCCAGCTTCCTCTCGTGCCCTTTTTCTCTTTTTGCTCCCACTGCCTAACTTAGATATTTCCATACCTATTCATCATTCCCTCTCCCTCCTTCTCCCTCTCTGTGTCTACTTTACACACAGAGTCATTCCTGAGTGGGTAAATAGAGTAAATTAGGGCTGACCCCCAGGGTTGGCAGGGGCCACGCTCTCTTTTCATGTCAAAGCCATCTGAAGGCTGATTGGTTGATTGCAGTGCTTTCGGCTTCCAAAAGGCTCCCTTGTGCTGCTATAATTGCCCTATCATGCACACGCACGCACACACACACACACACACACACACACACGCACACGCACACACACACACACAACATAATGCACACATGCACATGTATGCTCTCACATTCATGCAGGCAACACACACACACACACACACACACACACACACACACACACACACACACACACACACACACACACACACACACACACACACACATTCTTACAACCAAATGGCTTAATTGGTGTTAATTGCATAATGACTGTAGTGAATTGGACCTGGGTCAGAGGTGACAGGGGTTTGTGTGGAGAGGGGGGATGGAGAAAGGATGTTGAGAAGATGTGAGAGGAAGGCTGGCACTTCTAGTCTGTCTTGGTCTCCCTCTCTTTCTTCCTCAGTCCCTTTACAAAGCAAATCCTTAACTTGATTGCAGAGGTTGGCCCATGGGGGATGCTATACATATAAACATACACATACACACAAAAACAGACACCCCTTCATCGTGCGGAGGGATGCACTAAACACTTAACACAAGGATTCAATTTGACTCAGTCAGCATAGGTGGTTGTGGGTGTGTGTGTGTGTGTGTGTGTGTGTGTGTGTGTGTGTACCTGCGTGTGTGAGTGTGACGATGGCAGTAGTGTGTGTGTTTGTGCGCGACTGCAAGGGCAGCTGAAAGGGCTCTATTGGTGAAAGCGTTTAAGCCATCATCATTAGAGAGTTGTTGCTAGAGAGGTATGTTTTAGTGAAGGACGTAATTGGCCCATCATAGTGCTGTGTAATCTTCTCATATTTTATGAAAACAGCCAATGTTATTGGCCACAATGGCCATGTTTAAGGTGGGACCTTCCCGTGTTAAACATACAGCATCTTAACTCCATGGAGACTTCCACTGAATAGCAGAGACTGAGTATGAGCTATCCGATGTTCAACATGACCCAGAATCCCCTTCATCCCGTCATTTATTCTGTCTCCTCGCTCTATTGCACTAATTCATTCCCATTTTATTCAAAGGAAATCACTCCACAGTTTTGTGTGTTTGTTCTGGATTGTGTGATTTCAAAACCAGAGCCTTCTTCAAGTGGAAACTTTGCCTGGTCTTAGACCACCTGGGATTAATTTCTCTTTTTATGAAATTGTTGTGTGTATGCATGCATGCATGCATGCATTCATGTGTGAGTCTGGACTCGACTGCAATTAAAGGAATTGACCTGTCTGTGCATATGTCTTCCCTTGAGTTGAAGTGCAACTGTATTATGTGCTTTGTGTGTGTGCGTCATTGTGTGTGGGAGTTACAGTATCCTCCATCCTGCTGTTTATACAGTAGGAGGGAGTGAAAATTGATGGAAGGTATGGAGAGAGATGGGCCAGTGATGACATAGCCTTATGTTCACCCCCCCCCCCTTGGGTATGGCCCATTCTATATTAGATCTCTTCATCATAAGGTCATACTGGAGTTCCATATCCTTGATGTCTGCTATACATGTGTTGGTCCCATCCATGTTTTACGCATATACCTGTAAGGTTTGTATGCACTTTTTCATGTGACTGCATACTTAGAGTGTGTTTACGTGTGTAGCCTGTGTTGACTCTCTTAAAGTGGGTTTTGAAGTTACGATGATGGACATATGGGATTCCTCGGAAAGACTTCCCCACGGGCTCATCTAGACACAAAAGGGGGCTGTCACTTTGAGCTTTTTCTGATCTCGCTGTGTGTTCAGTCAGTGTGTGTGTGTGTGTGTGTGTGTGTGTGTGTGCGTGTGCATGTGTAGTGTTTGAGTTTGCATGTGTAAATGCCTGTGTGTCGGTGCTGTCACCTGTTCCTTGTGCGAGCCTTTTGATCTGGTCCACAGGAGATTCCTGCAGTGTGAAATAGCCCCAGCCAGATTTACTCAATGAAAGAGCAGGTCTTAACCACTGTTATTACGCTCATTTTTTGACACATCACTGCATGTTTGTGTCTCTGTCTCTTATCCATCCCATCTTGTTCTGTCTTTGTCATTTGCTGCTTTCTTACATGTGTACATAAATCCTAAAATAGACAGGACTTTCTGTAATATTTACTACAAAAAACCTCACTTCAGTTGTAGTCGGACTCAAAAAGCCACTTAACCCTGCAGTCAGCCCCAAGGTTGCACATCCTCTTGCTAAAGAACAGATGTGTAGGAGACAGTGACGTATCATTTTCTTCTTTAATACCATATCCTCACTTGTATGAGAATGAGCTGGACGTGACGTAATCACGCACGTGATATTTCTGCTACTGTTGCTTGTCCATGTCCGTTGTGGAATTTTTTGTGTTTTCTTGGATATGAAAAATGATAAATCACACCTCGGATTGCCTTTTCTATAACTCTTAACAGGAGAGACGAAGGAAGTCCTCTCCCTCTTTCACCCTGGGCGCTGACACTTTGGCGTGATAGGTTGGACTTGTCTGCCTGAGCTGTTGAACATGTGTCAGGGCCCAGGTGGGAAAGACACAATGCAATTATCCCCTGTGAAAATCTACCCATTTAACACAAACATTGTACACATGTGTACTGACAGCTACACGACGGGACTGATGCTAATTTATTGTGCTGAACTGTTCTATGTTAAATGCTCCATTCTGCAGGAATAGACGGCGACCTTAGGAGTTGTTGTTTTTTTCCTTGCAAAGTAGTCTGTGCAGTGTGCAACAGAGATGAAGCTCAACAGTAGGTATTGTGGGGCCAAAGAATCTCTGGACATAATCCACGTTTGCTTAACCACTGCTGAGCACATTTACCGCTCAGCTGACTTGTGTATCTATCAGAAATATGTCCTATCTGCGTTAAAACCTGTTCTCAAATGCCCATATCAACACAGAAATGGTTTTGTTTCCTTATAAAACTTCCTTCTTGTCATACTTGCCATTTTAAGAGATCCTTTCCAGATGAGTTTGAAATCACAGACAAAATCTACAGTGTTCACTCTGTCCACAAATGTGTAACAAGGTTCAACAAAAGCTGGTATCATTTTTCAGTCATCCGTATTAGACGAGTGAAGTTACGATCTTCCAATTTGGTTTGTTTTAGTAGTAAATTCATTCTTTTGGGTTTTATCCATCCACTGTAGCTTCAGAGATATGATATGTACAGTTAACCTCAAGCACTGCTCAAATTTTAATATGATTTATCAAGATAAAATTTTTTGGGGACTCAAGTATTTACCTCTTAAATTTTCTTCTTTTTTAAATACAAAAATATGCAGGTATGGAAGTGCTTCCCACAAATTGGAAGTTAAGTTTGATAAGTTCAATATCGTGACAAATATTTGACATACATCCACTACGCAATGTCCATTTTTGTTTTTTTTTTATATGAACTGCATAAGTGGGCTGAGATGGCTGTCACCTGTCATTGAAGCTATTTCGGGGGTGGGTGGGGGTGTGTTGTGGATTTTTCCAGTTGAACAGAATTACTCAGCGATGTGGGGTAATTTGAGTGATGTTTGAAAGTCACAGTGTGACCTGAGAAAAGTCCTACTAAACATCAGCACATGACCTTGCTTGGGAGGCCTGAATTCTTTAAGCCTTAAGCCGATACTATTCCCAGCAGCACCCAGAAAAAAAAGCAATCAGTTCACACACAGACATCCGCAAACACACACAGGCACAATAATTTATACAGCGCATTACATGAGTTTTAAGAAGTCCACACATACTTCATTCGATCACTTTATATCAGATAATTGTAAGGCAATACCATAGCATCTATATCTTTATGCTGATATCAGCAACAGATGAAGAATTTTTAGTTATAAAATGATCCCTAACCTTCCAGCCCATCAATATTGTACACATTACAGTTCCAGCTTCACTCTGTCTCATCCTAGGCCATCATAGCAAAGAGCCAGTGTATCATAACCTGTTGCACTAATCCCAGGGCAGGAGTAAATAATAAAAGCAACCCTTGGATCTGTTACTGTGGATGGTCCCATCAGTACTTATTTCATGGGTTGCAGAACATTTCAGCAGTAAATATTGCAAAACTATGAGTCACTTTGTCAAAATTAATGAGGATTATTTACTCTATCTGTGCATGGAGCCAAACCACTGTCACTTTATATGATGCTTATTTATGGTCCAATGTGTCCCGCTTTAAGTCACGACCATAAGACCTTCTCAGAAGTGGAGTACAGCGCGCTAATAAAAGCTGTCCAAGGTTCAAGATGGTTGCACCCTGAGTGTCAGTTTTAATCCTTGATAAGAAAATGTTTTGGAGTTTGGTGTTCCGGATGCTTCTTATGATTCAGAGAACTCCCCAGAATGATAACCGCCTCTGATCGCTCAAGTGTTTTACACCAGTGCATGCGCGTGTGTATGAGTGTAAGTGTGTATGTGTGTGTTTGTGTGTGTGTGTGTTTCTTGGCTCCTTCTCTTATTTAGCAATCTAGTAACCTGTTCCATCTCATCATTCCCTTCTCTTTAACCTTTGTTACAGAGATCACACAATACATTCAGCAACAAAGACCCTTCTGTACACTGCCTCTAAACATACGAACACCAACAGAACACGGCTCAAGTGTCTGATTTTAAGGGTTCCATGCGCAAAACAAGCGTGAAATTTAGTCATTTAGCACTGTTAACAAAAAAATAACATAACAAAAACAATTGTTTATCTTCCATGGAATTTAGTCTGCCTTTGCAAGGCCCTGACTGACGTTATTGGTTGATTTCTTCTTCTTAGACTGAGCTGCTCACTGTCTAAACCCCTTGGTTGCAGGTCATGCCCACAGAACATCAGAACTTTACATCCCCATCCGTCCCTACCTCCTCACCAGTTTGCTGCTTTTTATGAATTTGTCACTGTTACCACCTCCACTGTCCCCTTAGAGGCAGAACAACCAACAACATCTTTATAATATCTAAGGAGGGACAATAAAGGTGCATTAGTCCCATTGTGAACAGGCTGTGTACTACCTACACTGCCCCACCTCACACAAATTACTCCAGCTTGAGGCTGCGAAGGTGATTGTTCCCCCAATACTTCCTTCTTGATGCTTCTCTGATTATCCCCCCGCACATTCCTCTCACTGCCCCACAGCATGGGTATTTGCCACAGATTCCCACATCCTCTACCTTCCACAAATCCACACAAAAACAGACACAAATAGTCGTCATAGATGTAATATTTCAATTTATACAGCTGACTTTAGCTTAACCAGAAATGTATGTGTATGTATTGTACTATATGACTGTTAATATTTGTATAAATATTTAATGTTTGCTTTCCCCTCTCTACATTGGAGATATTTCATTACCTGTGTTTGATTTGAGATGGAGAGAAAGCTCAGAATTAGCTACTTTAAAAGTAGTTTTTGGACTCTTTTTAAAGTGGCCCCACGCCCTTCTCTCCCCTTCTGATTTACAGGTCAGACTGAGGTAGAGATCACTAGCAGACCACCAGGCATTGTGAAAGCTCCCCTCTTTATCCCCAGTGTGTATCCTATGTGTCTCATGTCCTGGGGCTATACTGACCCCAAGAGCACCAAACAGTCCTGGCCAACAACATGATTGGCTCTTCCTGAGACCGGACTTAAATAGTATTAAGCACCACAGTGCAGCTGTGCTAGCACAAACACACTCCCTCCACTTGACATCAACCTCGACTTTGTCAGCCTGACGGAGATCCTGTTTGTAGATATATTTCCCATTGAGTTTAATAAATAGAAGTAAAGTTGGCTTATCAAAAGAGGTGCACATGTACTGTAGAGAGAAGGAAACACAAATAGATGAATGAATGAAATAAATTGTTAACATTGGATGGACAGGGGCTCTTTGATGACCACGAATCATTGCTGGCTGAGGAAATCTGTCTGAACTTGTCTACCTCAAATACTTTCCAGTTCTCAGGAGACAATATTATCAGATTTTGTTGACATATGCCCCCCACCCCCCATACACACACACACACACACACACACACACACCATAGCACAGTTATACCCACCAACACACATCAGAGCAGATCAACAACCAAAGCATCATGTTTATTTGCTTAACTGGTTCAAGTGATCCTTCACTTATCTGAGATGACCAAACCAAACACAAATCTATTTTAAATGCAGAGCTCCAGCATTTGTTTCTCCCATCTACAGCAATTATTCACAATCAACATTGCTCCCATATCTGCCTATGGAGGCTTTAGTCAAAAGGTTACTATTGCCATCGTGCAAATAAAGTTCAGAAGTTAAATTTTCCAGTCAAGCAATAGTTTTCACTGTATTCAGTTCTAGCTTTTACAAATCTGTTTTCTTATATAACAGATTTCTTAATGCTGGAAACACAGATCAGGAGCTAAGATGCTTCAAAGTTTTGAGGGCATATCGGCTAATAGAGAAAAGTTAACCATGGACAATAAATAACGGTCAAACTGTCAGTCTGTGGGCAAAACAGAGAGGAAACAAGTTTCAACAAGGTCAGTGACCTTGGTCCCATCTGGAGTCGATATAAATGTTAATGGCATTCTAGCCGACTATAGGGGGAAGTAAATAGCACTGGTGTTTTTGCAATATGCACACATGAAAACACAAATACAGGAAAAAAGAAACTTAGCATTGAAGAAAATATCTAAATCAAGATGTTTGTTTAAAATCTGTTGTTTAGCTCCAGCCCACACTGCATCTCTGTGTTGGAATTTGAATATGAAAATATAGATTATAACAATACATCCTTTTTCCCCAAACATTTCAGAATCAGAATCAGAAAAAGGTTTTATTGCCAAGTACAGTAAAAATTACTATCGAGGAACTTGACGCAGTGTCGGTGCATTGAAAGGTGGAAGAGAATAATAGTGAATGAGGAATAGGAATAGGAATATTTCTGTGTAATTTCTGTGTGCAGGTTTATGTTTCATTGCACAAGAGAAAGCCTCAGTTTTTGAACACTACACTCCCTTTGTACCCATTACAGGGCACTGGGTTAAACCTTCAAAGCAAAGTGAAGGCCACCATGCACCCACACCTTCATAGTCCCAACAGCAAGCCTTGCTCCCACCCTCCCAGACCCGCATCAGAGTGCACCAGAGCTAGACTTGCACCCACTCTGGTTTTTTGCAAATGGGGGTGAGAGGCCTTTACCGTGTCATTCGGCATGGCCTCTTATCGAACCATCAGGCTACCCTCAGATTCTCTTTCCAGATGGAGGTGAGATAGGGCCTCAGAGGCCCAGACCCCCACAGACATTGAGAGCATGGAGGCCTCCCCTGATCTCCTACCTGATGGAGGTGCTTTAATGTGGGCTTAGGTTTCACTTGTCTTCCCTGTCTGGCTAGGCCTGTGCGGGTGTCAGGATGCAAGCACGTTCAGGTCTGGATTGTCGGGGAAACTCACCATCATCCCACAGAGAGCTGCTGCCCCACTTTGAAGTTTAGCTCCAGTTCAATGACTTGTTACAGAACACAAACTCAACAGAGTCCCTGTGCTACTCTTGCAGCGACAAAATAATTTAAAGGTAGAGTTTATATGCCACACAATTGCCATAAAGGCAGACTTAGACACAAAGGTGGCCCCACAGTAGAGTTCTCAGTATTTCTCTTCGTAACATAAGCGCCACCATTCACGGTGAGAGAGGAGTGAAGAAAAGAGAAGGAATCCTGTGATAAGACTAAGAAAACCTTGAAGGAATAAACGAGCGAGATTAGTCAGATGAACCTGTGAGTGCAAAGAATGACAGACAAAAATGGGGAGAGGAGGGTGAGGAATTAAGGAGCAGAAAGAATTTCATGTGACTTTTATTGTTTTTGAACAAACCTATATTTTGGACGTGCATGAACATTATACACTTTTATGAACATAGTTTCTTTTTAGCCGGGGGGTTTTGAGTGATGAACAAATATTTGAGCATGTCTTGCGAATAACCCCCTTTTCAGCCTCTCTTTTTGATATATGTACCTATATATTATGTATGGGTGAATTCAATATCCATGCGTATGCACACTAGAATCTCTGCTTGCAGTAGTTTTGTTTGTGACGAAGCTTCACATTTGGAGCAGGTACTGCAGATTCCTCTGTATCATTTGGGTATTGGCACACCTTGATTGGACTCAGGAAACACACCATTATTCCACTGAGAGCCCTCCATCATTCCTCACAGGATTAGAGAAAAGAAAGAGAGGAAGGGAGAGGGAGAGTTCAAGGAAAGGATTGCTGTTTTACTTTTTGTAGCTCGCAGAGTATTTTTTTTATAACATAACTGAAACAATAAAAGTCTTTAAATTGCTACCAGTGTCTCTTTCTGTCTTGCCCCTTCTGTTTCTGTTATTATAAACCCAGATGTTAGTTTGAGGAGACACAAAGAGTCAGTACTTGCAAGTCTTTGATTCAGAAGAAAAGCTCTAGAATTTGCACATGTGAAGCATGTGAAGTCTGACTCACATGCAGATTCACGCTGCCTCTCAATGGGAGATTAATGAGTTTGATATATGAGATTTTTTTTTTTCATCAACAGTCAACTCCACCTAGTGGTGTTTATACTGAACAGATTTCTGGCTGCCGTCAGGAATGAACTGTAATGAGGGAAACATTATACCAGCAATTGTTTATCTGCACAGTCACTTTACCCTGAGATTGCTGGAGAAGGGAGGATCAATTGAAAGGATTTGGATATGAATCCCGCAAAAGCTAAAAACAGACTACACACAAAGAGATCTGGCTCAATGTCTTTGGGGCATAAACTGTCCATTGCTGAAATAGACTGTTAGTAGGTCTCCTCAGCACCTCCTTGCCTGGCATCTGAGAGACTTGCTCACACTTGCTTTCACCCAGCATGTGTTTGCTCAGATGAAGGAAATTATGTAATTAGCCTTTGAGGGATTGTTTTCTTTCACTCTTTACCCCCTCTCCTCCACCCTCTCCCTCCTTTACCCTTCTGTCTTTCTCTCCCTCTTTATTCACTCACTGTCTTTCTAGACCTGTCCAAGCAGTGGATGGTTATAATTTAATCCGAGCCACACCCCATAGCTCACCTCCCTCATTAATTGCCAGGGACCATCATTGGAAGAAAAGGAGCACTTGGCATACGGATCCATCTGAACTGTTGAAAAGCAGCTTTGTGTAACTTCAAAGGGGGACTTTTGAGACTTGAACGAAAGAGTGGAAATGGAATCTTTGGGTGTGCAGGGGGTTTTGTTGGGCTGGTTGGGTCGGGTTGTGTGCTGGGAGATGGGTGTAGGGGTACAGTCGGGCGGTATTGGGGGGAGGAAAACCTGGCATTTTGCTCTCTAATTCCAGCCGGCCTGGAGGCCTGGAGCGCTAAGAAGGGCCTCACTGTTGCTCTCTGGATCAGCCAGGTATTGCTTACATAAAAATCAAGTGAAAACAGCTGTAGGGATAATTAGCTTGATTCTCCATTACATGCCATGAGGGCCAATAACTAAAAAATGGAGTTTTGTTTGGGTTAGAGCTGCAGCCCCAACCAGGAGGAAGTTGTAAAAGTCAGGCAGAAAAAAAGGAAAGAGGGGAAAAAAGAGAAACTTAGTGAAGAAAGAGCAAGTTCCTTAAGCGATTGTTACAGAGGAGATGTTCTCTCTTCCTGAGACAGCTTGATGTAGATCCCCGTTTTAAAGACCAAATGGTTTCAAATGGATTAGAGGGGCATGTGTGCACACATTTAATACATTTTCTAATACATATGAATTTTTAGTATATTTGAACCCATGAATTTTAAGCTTTTTTTAATGGACTCAGCATATTGAGTTAATTAGATATTCGATTAGAGAAGTGATGTCATCTCAAATCAGGTTTATAATGAATCAAGAAGACCACCTGGACTTGCTTAAGGTTGGTTGAAGACATTTCACCTCTCATCCAAGAGGCATCTTCAGTTCCAAGGTAATGCAGAATAAAATGATCTAAAAGGTTCGTCAAAAAAACACCTTGTATACCTGCTACTAAATTATTATAATTGTAAATTATTTTGGCAGGATTACTGCCAAAATTGATGCGTCAAAGGGCTTGCTCCTCAGGTTGTGTACAATTGTGTGCAATGACGGCTATACCCTGCAGTAGTATGGTCATCAGCCGCAATGCAAGAGTAATGAAGAAAGCTCTTGGATGATAATGGAAACATCTTCAACCAACCTTCAACCAAGTCTAGTTGGGTTTTTTTTTTTGTTTTTTTTTGTGAACCTGGACAGAAAAGCTCTATTCTGCTGTTCCAGGTTTGAATAAAGCATAGTACAAGGTAGATGATGTGAGATATTTTTCTGCGTGCTGCATTCACAAAGTATTTCAAGTAAAAGAAATGTTGACTATCTGCGAGAAAGTGAGTTCAGTCACTAGCCATCACATCTCACTATAGTATGTGACCAACCATAGCACTGAATGGCTTGCTTTACTTTCCTCTCTCAATAGAGTGAGATGAGGATGTTTTGTAGGAGATTTGTACAAATCTCAATACTTCTAAGTGATTTTGGCGTGTTTCTCTTTTTTCTCTATACCTAAGTGAGCGAAAGAGCGCCAAACACACAATGATTCCAAGTGAAAGAGCAGCACTACACCCAAATTCTGCAAGTATCCATTTAACGGGCCATTTATAGTCGTAGAGAGACAAGAGAGGTTTCATCCACGCTCATTCAGGCTCTCAGGCTTCATACCCAATTCTAAAAACAAAAAAAAAGCAGACGGTTGGACAAAATGGATGATAGTGGATATCTAGAGAAAACAGTTGGACTGACAAAAGAGCCTTATTACTTTGACCTGGTATGGTCTGTGTACAGACGTACAATACTGGTCCCAATCAATATGCTTTAATTAATGTTTGGGTAGTAGGCAGTATAAATGGATTTTCACTTCAATGAACCCGGCTTCTGCCGAAGGCATTTGAAAATTTGATAAGTCAATCATTTTCCCGTTTCCAGACTCTTACTAAGCCAGTATTAATATGAGAAAGTGTTCACCCCGTCTGATCCCACCATCAAGCACACTGACAGTAAAGGAGTGGGGAGGAGGATGAGGGTTACCCAGGGAGTAAAAGATAGGAATGGCTGATTTCAGTTTGAGGGAGACGATGGTTTAGTACTGCAAAAAAAAGAAAGAAACGAAATTGAATTCTGCTTTTTAAAGGCATGCGTTGACCTGACAGATGTATATGCATATGAATGAATTAAACAGGCCAGTAGCAAATGTGCTTTTTTCTCCCCTCACTTAACCCATGTTTAGTGAAGTGGCTCAGTATGCAACAGGTTTGCATCTGATCTGTTGTTAAGTGAATGTCAAGTGTTAAAGTTTTATCAGCAACTGTTCCGTGAAGATTCGCTTCATGCTTCGTGGATATTACAGTGCAATTCATCACATTCCTGCCAATAAGAAACAAGAAAACCGGCGAGAGCGAACTAGACTTTGAAAGTATCTGGCGGAAAAAAATGGGAAAAAAAAAAAATCCCGCCTCCTCCCATTGGGTCTCCTTCCAAAACCACTCCCCCAAAATACATGCAGCACAGCACAGTGTTGTCATCGCTTCCCATTTCCAACTACTGTACCTCATATCTCATTCATGTGTGTGAAATCACCTAACATTGTCGCAGTGAACATAAACTGAATTTGGGTCTTGTTACCCACAGCTGCCAAGTTAGTGTGTTAGATCTGGGGTATTTGGGTACATACTCTGACATTCCTACGTGACTAAGTTGCTAATAGCTATAGGAATATCTCATTTTGAAAGGTCATGAACAATGAAGGGTGGTAGTAAGTAAATGATTGGATGTCTTAAACGAGCCATGTGGCAAACAGATCATTACACTTAGATATATTTCATGATGCTGAGATATTTCTACAATTACCACAACAGAAATACCTCTAAAATAACCAGATTGCATTACATCATCCTGTGTTTGTTGGATAAATGGACTCTCCATATGTGTTTATGCCTATGTGTCACATACCTCCTCTTGTGTGCTGCTGCCTGAAGAATTATTTGCAGTTATTTTATATCAAACATCATTCTAACACTGAAATAAATTCCGCTGAAGCTTCTGCCTAGTGTATAACATTTGCAAAATGTTTTCTTTGTGCGCTGCAATATAAATGTAGCTGTCTTTTCTTGCTGCCTGATTAAGTAGACGGTTAGAAATCACATTTCTCAAGCAGAAATAATCATGACCATAAATGGTGGGCTTATACTTAGGAACATCCAATTCAATATGATCTTAACACTTTGTCACTACATGGTGACAGGTAAAATAATCACAGGCCAATAGGTTTACACACGTTCATGACCACATTGCGACACACACTTCCTCGGCAACAACATGAACCCAGGCGTCACACGCGAGTTTATGTTGTGAATGTGTCTGTTGTGCAGGGCTAGAGGTGATGACAGAGAAGAAAGAGGAGCGGCCTTCAAACACATCCACGGGCAGGTCGTGCTCTCCATTATGCCCCGCCGGAGGCCGTATTTGTTGATTCTCTGCCCCCCAAATCATTAATTTAAGTACAGACGACGGCGAGGAAACTTGAGAATGGCATCTAGCACACATACACACATTCACACGCACATGCATAGACACATATGATAACAGTTGCACACATGCAGTCTTGTGTGTGTGTACACACACACACACACACACCCTATGTTGCATAACAAATGATGGCACTTTAATTACTGAGCCTGTTTATTTACTCCAGGCTATAATGGATGGTCCTTCACTGCCTGGCAGCCAATCATAGCGAGACAGAAAGATTGTGAACAGCAATGCAGAGCAGGATGTATGATTTGACATTTCTCTTTATACACCTATATGCCACCTATAATTGGTCATGTTTATTCTGATGCTGACTCAAATTATCGCTTTAACAACACGCTCTCCAACTTTACCTGGTAGCACCTCTTGTCCCCCCAATACAACCGTTGTATTTACCATTTTTCACCATTCCCTCTCCAAGTGACTGATGATAACGTCTTCAGTGATTGGTAGTTATTTTAGGGCTTGTTTTTTTTTTTTTTCTCAGCCAATGAGGCGCCCCCAACAAGCTATACATACATCATTGTTTCTTTTTTCCACAACCTAACCCTCAGGAAAGAAGTGAGTTGTTGCTGACTGCTGCGCGCCTAAATAACAGACACATTCCAATATATTTTTTCATTCTTTTTATTAATGAGCACTTGATGTTTGGGCTGCTGCCAACTGCATTTAGAGAATTCTTAAGGAACTCTGGAGGCTCACCAGACAGTTGGAGGAAGAAAATGGTCAACCTAAATCTGCACTGGACCTGAGTTCTCTTTGTCCATGAACAAGAAAAGTATGATGTAATGTTTTAGAAGACAACTGGGGAAATTAAAAAGATCTTTGGCTAATTTGTTATTATACTAAATTTTGTATGATTAAATCCTCGAATCCCTGAGTGGGTTTTAGCATTTGTTTTTCATTCGATGTGGTTGATCTCTCATACTGATTATTCTCTCTCCATGTTTCTTTCTACAGCTGCTTGTAAAGCCAGATACCAAGAGGTTGAAAAGCTTCACATCCAAGCAAGAACACTGAACCGGTCCATACCTCACCGCCGTCATGATCATCACACTACATACCACAATGTTGTGGATAAATTGAACATTCAACTGTCAAATGGTCTCCTACTGTACTTACTGACGAACGTCACATTGAGTGACAGATCTATGACCAATGAGGACCTACCGTAACCCTGTTGCAGATAATTGTGTCCCACCAGAGCATCATCGTGCATCATCGTGCATCATCGTGCAGCTTCAAGGACCTCTGCCTTCACTTCCAGTTTCAAAATATTCATTGACTCATTTTAAAAGTACCGAGGTGCTACAGAACTCTGGCTTCACATCAACCAACAATCTCTCCACCACTGTTGACTACTCATGTGGCTCGAGCCAGAAGAACAATTTGTAAACCCAGACCAGTTCCTGATTGGTTTATGATGGTATGAATGTGTTTACTTCTGCAGCTAATAAGCAAACTTTTGTAAATGTCACAACATGGACCTCAAAATCCACAACCCGACGAGCCCTTCTCAGTGTGCCGTGCCAAAGGAGACAACTCTAGTAAACAAATTACTGACATAAGACTGCATCTGAATCGCTTGGATTACCAACTAGCTACTCTTACTTCTGACTGTCTCTCGTGTTTCACGGAGAGATCAGTAAGAAATGGGTGAATTCAGGACCAGGAAGAAAAAAAAAAACAGTTTGAGGATCAGCTTACCCCTTCTCTAAAAATCAAGCGCTTTATTAAGAGAGAAGGAAACAGCAGCTGACCTCAAATCATTCATACTGTGAGAACGGTCTGTTTGTTCATTTCTCCTTGTGTACTTTCAGCCTGCTCTGCATTTTTATTTAAAGAACCAACATATTGTTTGCTTTTCTATATCTGAATCAGTTTTGAGTGCCACTCTTATCTTTTTCTTTTTTTTTAAGTTTTATCAGTTGTGTGTAACTTATTTATGCTAATGAATGATGCATTGTTTCGTTGTCTGTTTATTGATCCTGTGACTCCTAGTAGCTCATCTGTTCACAATGAAGTGACTTGCATTTTAAAATACCGCATCAATATATTTTCACTACACTGGAGGCTGAGTGAAGATGACGGTAATGCACAGTGCATTGTGTTTCAATTCAGAAGCATAAAAGAGTTTCCATCCAGCCCTTGCTTAACAGTTTTTGCACAATGTGTGTGTGTGTGGTGAGATGACTGTGAGTTCTGAAAGTTAGAGGTTGGAGGGAGGGTAATAGGATTCATCATTGATTTGTTCCACAGTGTTTTGCAGTGGTCGGTTTTATTTCTGTTGTGTGAATAAAAGACGTTTTTTGAAAGACCTTCATGTGTTTTATCAGAAAAACAATATTTTGAACGCTCAAATCGACTGCGCTTGGGGGCAAATTTGACAACAATGGGTATTTTCACAAGATTAAAATTTCCCTGCCACTAATAGCACCAACAACAATAGAGTCTTGCACTGCCCAAGAAAGAATTCTCCCCAGTTTTCATGGTCTACCAGTTCTCTCTCTCTCATAAACTCAGCCAGATGTTGGGGGGGTAGTGAGGCATGGTAAGGGATCAGAAATGTGGCTGAGCGTGTTTTTAAGTGCTCTTTGTGGAAATGTCACAAAATGATGGCTCTTATACAATCATTATGAGTTATGTTAAAAAAATGTGGGGTGGCAGAACCAGCTTTGTGTTTGATTAAAGACACATTAGAGAGGCTCGGAGTGAAGTTTCTCACGTACAATTCTGTTTTGTTTTTGTACACACAGTAATTACAAAATCCTACAGAGCTGCTGTGCCCATATATGGAGCACATAAAGGTAAATACAGCTCAGACCTGAACTTAACTGGGTGTTTATGAAGAAACAAAGCCAAATTAACCATTCCTCATTTTATATCGTTGTTGTCATGATACTAAAAATACTGTCCTTTCATTTCAGCTAAGTAAGACTTGAGATACTCAAATTTACATTATATTAGATCTGTAGCTTACAAATAATACTGACTGCATGTGAATAATGCTATCACAAAGTCAATATAATAAAAGTGGCTTCATTAATCTCCTCTTCTTTCTGTTCTGTCCCCCCAGAACAGTTTTTATGTGGGCATACATCCAGATCCTCAGGTAACTGCGCCCCTCAGGATTGTTACTTCTTTTGCCGGCTGTTCTTCTGTTTCCTCCACATGGATGAAAATTCTGTCCAACTGGAAGCAACACTTTGAATGTCTTCAATGTTGAATCCCGCAGCATGTTTTAAGATAATGTACCATAAAATAATAATTACCGTAATGACGGTAATGTTCACAGGCCTTCTGGTGATGAGAGCAGCCTGTATAAGCACATGATATGGACCCGCTAGTCTTGATTTTTCTGAGTGGTAATTCGATCTGCTTGCCAGTGAAAATCCTAACTTTTCTCTGGTATGGATAGCGTAATAGCCTCAGGTGCTTTATACGTTTATTTTAGGTAATGGAGACGCTTGTTTTGTTACAGCCTGTTCAGTCTCTCTCTCTCTCTCTCTCTCTCTCTCTCTCTCTCTCTCTCTCTCTCTCTCTCTCTCTCTCTCTCTCTCTCTCTCTCTCTCTCTCTCTCATCCCCTCTCTCCTTCTTTCTCTCTCTCTCTCCTCCCCTCTCTCCTTCTTTCTCTATTTCTCTCTCTCTCCTCCGTCTCCATGATTTTACCTGCACTCAAATTCCTCGGTTCTTGAAAGTTAGTGGTTGAAAGTAGAAAAAAAAAAGGGGGGACTTGGAAGTAACCAGAAGCGCATGCGCCACATGGAGTATTAGCGGTGCGCATCCATGCTGCAGTCTGCTAGTTTGCGAGAGGAGGCGACTGACTCAGGTGAGACAGAGAGGGGACGGAGAGAGGGGAGGATAGTTGGAGACAAGCTTTCATACACTGACACACAGTGGAGGGGACGTCAGACTCGGAAGACTCAGCTGTTGTCCACACGCAGCGCTCCTTTCCTCCGCCTGGCACCGTGCGTACTCGCCAAGCCACACTGGAGATAGTCCGCGCGGAAAGTTTTTTTTTTTTGGAGCGTACAGTCTGGAGCCAATTAATTGAGGCATCTTTTTTTTTGTTTATTTACTTTTTTTTGCGAGGTGGATGACTTCCTTTTTTTGTATGTGAGGACTTTTAACTCGGGTGGATGAATTGTTAAAAGACGCCTCTTTTGCACAGAATGGAAGGTAAATTGACAAGTCGTCTGTGGCTGGGATCTCCTTGTGGATCTTTCTACAGGGAAAACGCGCTGTGACCTGAGCGTGGATTTACCGTTCACAAGATCTGCAGTGTTATTTGGTTTTGATAGTCAGGTTATAATCGGGAACATTTTCTTTTATTTAGTTTTGGGACTAATAAATTACGCATCATTTTCTGATCGAAGAGAGTCGACAAAGTATACCTGACATTTCCACCAGTTGGCACTTCGGGTTGCAGTGGGTGGTTTTATTTAATTGTTGCCACAGAGTCACACATTTTGATGGTAAACTAAGTGATCGCTTCCTCACGCCGCCTTTGGACATTTTTATTCATCCCGCTGCTTCCGACCGGACTTCCAAACAATTTGGCGCACGGGGCGCGTTCCAATATTTTTGGAACGACCGTGAACTTCTAACTGACGCGTTCCATTCGCTTCACTCCAAACAAGCACTTTGCAAGACATCCGGATAAATCGACGAGTCTTCTCTGCACTGCATCGAAAAGGGACATCGTCGACCCCCCCCCCCTCACGGCCTGCACTGGAATAATTAGTTTGATCTTGCCTGAAGAAAGTGGATTAAACTTCTTGAGTGTTCCTGGTGAGTAGGCGAATGTCACCTTTCTTTGCAGCTGAGTTTATATCTGAATGGGAATTGTGTGTTTCAGTGGAATTCATACTAATTCCTGGATGTGGACAAAAGTTCTTGACAGATGTGATGTGTGAAACATGGTGCCTCTAACCCCCAACACCCCCCCCCCCCGCAACCCACCTGCGCCTTGATTGTGACCCATGTCAGTGTCAGGTTTGGCAAATAAACTCTGGCAAACTGATCATAAGTCACGTTTTAAAGAGCGTTTAAAACTAAAAATAATTCTTTTTTTCTTTTTCTTTTTTGCTCCATTGTTAAAAATCTCTATTCAAAGACGGGAAATGTTTTCCTGCAACATCTTGTCATCAAACCCTTGTACCTGGCTCCCTCTCCTGGTTTTTTAAAACGACAGGACTGAGTTTAAGAATCTCCGAATTTACGCGGAAAACATTTGAGGAATAACATTCTAGGAATAACTGCTGTTTGACAAAACGTGAAACGGTTTTATCAGATCGATCCAATGTTGTTGTTGTTGTTGTTGTTTTTTGTCCAATACATGCAAATACACAACCAAACAGGATAAAAATAATCGTCATCATACATTTTATTCAACGTTTAAAATGTGCAGGTCATGCTGTAAATAAAGCTGATTATAAATCATCGTGTCACTGAGTGAGATGGTCAGAATTGGATGCTTAATGCATTCCCTTCACATTTTCCAAAACGTGCAAGGGTTTTTTTTAAAAATTATTATTATTGTATGTGAAATCGTGAGGCGAAAAGTGCCAGGAAAAGAAAATAAAAAGAACGAAATTCACAAGAATGAATAATGTCTCAAATATAAATGGTACCCAAACGGTTTCATGTAAACATAGTTTTAGTGTTAATCGATTTGCTCCCGTGTGACCCCTTTAAAGTAACCTCGTATGTGATCCTTTGTAACAGCAGCGCATAATATTGTGTTATCCTGTTAATGTTCTTTAATTCGATTTTTGAAACTTGCCAAATTTGATGCCACTTTTGCCACAAAAAAAATCAGCAATGTTCTAAATGAAATGTTCCATCAGGGTCAAATCGTTTCAAGGATCACGGGGTGCACGATTTCCACACAGACCCTGTGTAGGATTTAAGTGTCTACTGTTTAAAAAAAAAAAAAAGAGTTGTGTACAGTGTTGAAAAGCTGCAGTTAATGAATGGATGAAAACGCATTAGGCCATTAATTAAAAAATAAGAGCTTCGTGACTGAGTATTGTGGCAACAATAATTATTGTTCTGTGCTCTGATTGGCTAAAACTCAAAGTGGAATGCGAGATAATTGCAAGCACCTGTTTCATAACAGTTTAAACGCGAATACGCTGTGCACCATTTGTCTTTTCCGTATTTCTGCTGTTTTTTTAAAAAAAAAAAAAATCAAAAACATGTAATTGTAGAATTTGAATTATCTGTGAATCAAACCCGCTGCAGCGTAACAGCTCATTATGTTTGTTTAAAAGTGTTAAACTGCCACACTTGAAGAACTAGTAGGAATAGAACCTCCCCAGCTGTTAGGCCTACCGGAGAGGCGCGCCGCGCACTGCTGAAAGCGCGTACCCGTCTCTGCGTGTGTGCGCGAACGCGTGATGGTGAACTTGGCCTTGTCTTTAATGAGTATTAAGCAGGAATTCATCCACTTTTCAACCCTGGAAAATCACGCAGCGGGACAAATTAGAGCTGCTCCGAGTCCCAAAATTCTCACACACAAACACCGGCACGTCGTTTTACCTCGGAACTGCGGGTGTGGGCAAATTATTTAAATACACGCTCTGTTCTTAGACCAGAATACCATATCAGTCAAGGTGACGAGGTTGTCTGCTGATCATTTATAGTCTTCTTTATTAATTCCTTAGTTAATTTTCGGATAAAACCACCGCCGAAGTGTAACCCAAGTCCCAGTCTCACATCGAGCCGTTCTTCTATTAATAAATATGAAAATAAGTTAGAATATAATTAGACTGACATAATCATTATTTGTCACATTACATGTTTAATATATCATAGTTCCCGCAAAGGGAAGAATTTTCAAAAATTAAGACTTATTTGATTTCCATGTTTTGTATAATCTCCTCTTAACCCCCTTTAAATATTTTTAGATGTTTTATAATGAAAACTAAATTTCTGAATTTGTCACAATTTTATTCATTTGGAAGACTATTTCTTTACACAATCTAACAAAACGAACGTCCATCACCAGACACAAATCCTATCAGGCCTGCCTAGATAGGGAAAAAAAAAGAGATTAAAACAAATCAAACTCAGATTTGAGATCTATTTGTTTTTTATTAAAGTAATCCATGTTTTCACTGACAATTCAATCATAAATGTTGGTAAAGAATCTAACAGTTTAGTTTTGACCTTCACACAGAACTTGCTGCTCATGTAGTCTGGCTCCCTATCTGTCCGTCAGTCTCAGCCTTTGTGCGTCTCTTTCTCTAAAGCGAACTGTCGGGAATGTTTCCAGATGGGGTTTCATGGTTGGTGTGTCTTCTCCGGCTGCACGTCTATCAGTCTTATGTGATTCACACTCAGACCTGCTGCCAAATGACTTCTCTGCTCTGCAAGCACTGAGGCCTCAGTCATCTCAATACACACATACACATAAACATGGACAGCCGTGGTGCTTGTTTGCATGTAAAAGACAGAATTGTTCCTGCATCCTTTTAATACATTTTGAAATCCCAGGTGTCTTCCTCAGTTTGCTTTTCTGTATTTAATATACACTGTGTGTAAGACGGAAACCTCCGGACAGGCAGGCGGCTGACATGCATTCTTTTTTTTCTGTCCTCCATCAGATCAGCAGCAGTATGAACCTGGGGCTGGGCTGTGTGAGTCGGCCAGTTTGCTGGCCCTGTGGCAGTTTGTTGGACTCCAGACACTGTGTTTTTGCCCTCACAGTCCTCACACTCCTCATGCAAGTGGTGGTGGAGGCCAACTCATGGTGGTATGCATCAACTTTCTCTCCATATGTCCCCGAATCCTGTGTGTATTGTTTGTGGAAAATGCTTTTTTTGTGTGTGTGTGTGTGTGTGTGTTTTTGTGGCCGATGGTGATTGTCAGCTTTCTAAAGTAATTTTCTCATCCAGATCAGATATGTTTGTAATTGAGTTAGCAATGCCTGAGGAGGCTGACGGCATGAAAAAAAATATTTAGTCCACTAATCCACTCTTTAACATAGTCAGATTCATTCTATTTCTCTGTGTGTACGTGTGTGTGCCCCTTTGGTAAAGAAGCTAAAAAATGCTGACTGTAGCACATAAGTTTTTCAGGACGACCTTTCTTCTCCTTTTTATTTTATTTTTTTCACATTTTGCAAAAAATAAAACAAAATATATAACAGAAAACGCTGAACACTGTGGTTTATGTGTTGATGTCCAAACACTTTGCAGACATGAATGCTACGTGTGATTGCATGTTTGTTTGTGCAGACACTCATTCTGTTTGTCAGTCTCACGAGAAGCACCACTCAAAGCAAATCACAAGACTTCACATCCTGTGGCTGCTTTTTTTTTTTTTTTCTTCCCGACTAATTATTTCCCAGTTTGAGTGCTTGTAGACGAAGCAGCGTGTACAGGAAACCCACATGTTCTGTGTAGCAGTTTTTATTCACTTCTAACGCGTGGATCAAACATAGTGTTGATATTGTGTGGTGATGTCTCAATTATATGAAAAGAATAATTTAAACAAACAACACGAAGAGGATTTATGCAAATAAACTTCTTAATTGTCTGAGCTAAGTGAGTGACTGCCTTAGAGTTTAAATTATGGGTTGGATCGCGGATCGCATTTGAGGATTCGCACATTCTGACAGACTTTTCAGAAAGCTTGGAGCTCAAACTGTGTGTGTCTTTCAGTTTCCTCTGCAAGAGGACACACAGGTGTGAATGATTTAGAGTGTTGGAGCTGTAGGCCAGCTAACTGTACGCATGTGTGAATGTCAGTGTTGTTTGAGCACACAAACTGTGTGTATGTTGTGTTTGTTTTTTTTTCGTACATGTGTATACTGTATGCTGTGTGTATTCAGTGTGAGTTCTCACTGCTGACTTTCCCCAGGCGTTCAGGTTACACTAGAGGCTAATTCTCTTTCTCTTAGGGCTCAGGGATGGGCTGCTCTAATTGTGCTGTGGCTTGGAACCAGATGCTCATACTAGTGTTCCACTCTCTCCGTTTCAACTGTTTTTATCCCTCTCTCCCTTCATTTCCAGTCCATTTTTATTCCCTGTTTTTCTCTTAGACAGAATTGAGTGGAGCTGTTACTTTTGAGGAAATTAGAAGATTTTATTTCCTATACTTTGCTGTCAATTCAGGTTCTCCAGTACGGCTGTATACAAAGCAGAGATCTCCACTCTTGTGTTCACTTGGCGTGAGGAAACAGTCATCAAAAGCTAAAACGCACAGTTTTATTTTAATTGTAGCATGATTTAGTTGGCCAAGTGCTCATGCTTTAAGACATTTCTTCACCACCTGGGTTTAGGATTACTCAAATCAGATCTCAAGCTTGGATTTAAGTCACATTTGTTCTTGGAAAAAAGTGCTTTCTTCAAATTTGCTTTGTGTTTATTCCCTACTCTTTATTTTACAGTTATTCTTACTTTAAAGTTTCTAAATATTTTCTTTGCTTATCTGTGGTTCCATTCGCTGTATCTTCTTAGCCAAAAAAAGTCTAATTAGTGTCATAAAAGCTAAGAGTCTAAAGAGGTGCACGCCATTAAAATAAAACAAGTTGTGCATTTTCTCTGATCGGCGTAGCTCCATATTTGAGAGGAAGAAAGGAATCGACAGAAATCAACTGTTGGCAATGATTAGACTTGAAAACCAGGTCTTAATTGCATAATGAGTGAAAACAACTGTATTATTTGTCTGCTGTCATCAAGGTCTCTGGCAATGAACCCTTTACTGATCCCAGAGGCCTACATCATCGGTGCCCAGCCTCTGTGCAGCCAGCTGGTGGGGCTGTCACAGGGCCAGAAGAAGCTGTGCCAGCTTTACCAGGACCACATGCAATACATCGGCGAAGGCGCCAAGACCGGCATCAGAGAGTGCCAATACCAGTTTAGACATCGGCGCTGGAACTGCAGCACGGTGGACAATTCCTCTGTTTTTGGACGGGTTATGCAAATAGGTAAGAAAGGAACAAAGGAGCAAACTATTTAATATATTGTCCTAAAGCATGTACATGAACACACAGGAGTCGCTACAGCTACAATGTGTTCACGTATACCAACATATGCACATGCATGTCATATATATTCAGCAATGCTATTTAGAATCTGCACATTCTGTGTTCTTTTCTTTCGTCATTCTTCCTTTCTCTGATTAATCACCCCTTTTTTTTGTGTGGGTGTGGGTGTGAAACGTATGGGGCTGCTGATTCTCAGCAGCTGTGTGGAGGGAATAGTTGGTGGGTGAGGTTGCTGGATAAATCACATGTGGCTTTGGGCTGCTGAACTAGCTCCTGACATGGAACAGGAGGGAGGCAGAGAATCTGCTTTTCCCCTCAACCTAGTGTCATTTAAACACAGATACATGAACGCAACCTCTGGACTGTAGCTGCCCCTGTGCATGAAGCTGTGAAAGTGCAGAGTGTATGCGCCCATATTTCACCCGCGTTGTGTGCTTGTGTTCTTTAATGTTGGTGTCATTTGAATTCCGAGCTTTTTTTGTTTTTGGCCAGTTTGAGGCTTTACAGTTTCCTGATTGTTATTCTATAGGTGAATTATTATGAATCCATTCAATCTTAGCGGTGCTATTCTTGTATGATTACCACAGGCTTGGCAACATAGTAGAAAGTTTCAATCAAATCTCCAGAAAAGAGAACAAAAAAAAGCATATTTTCCTTCTTAGATTGAATTCATTGTCTAGATTATGATAAATCTGTCCATTTATTCCTGTTCCCATCCCAGAGTAACTGATGGAATAAATGATGAATGGAATTTCATTTGTGGTGCAGCAGTAAAATATTCAATGCAGTTAACAGCAACATATCCTTCCAAAGAAAATGTGCTACACTTTCTCTGGATTAACTATAAAGCATACTGTCAACACTTATCTCGCTGATCATTTATTTTTACTTCATTTATTTTTGTTGGAAAGTAGTTCCATCACTCAATCGTGACAACATCCGGAGAGGAATCCCAATAACATTGCTTTTTGATATATTAAATCTAATGTTATTTGAAATAAAAGTGAAGTTTATTCACCTGCATTCAAACATCAGGATGGTAACTTTCAAAACCTTGGCATATAAAAGTGAATATATGTAGATGGAGATAGATTTCACCAGAGGTTAAAAACAGTTTCTTTAAACTTAAAGTTAAGCAAACTGCTTACCTTACATGTCACTTTGTGCGCACACACGCACACACACACGCACGGATGCTTTTGCATCACTTTTAGTGAATTTGTTTCTCTCCTTAAACTTCCTCTCATTTTACTCAGCAGTCCTCAAACAGATTTCACAGGCAGACGTTTCTGTCCTTCTTCTGTCCCCCATTACATTCCGATATTGCTCCCATGCTGCACCTCTGTGCTCCTTGTAAATGTGTCCTCCTCTGTCGCCATCCATCCGACAACCTGTTTGACTGGTGATTTAGAGCCAGTGCTCAAGGGGGTGCTGATGTCGCTGGGCTCAGACCATCTCTCCTGTCTGCCTGGCTTGGCATGATTCGATGCGAGTGAGGACTGATGTAGATGCTTGTTTGCCCATTATCAGGTCCACTACTAAACCGGATTAAAAGTTGCACCAAATGAATAAATTCCCCTTTCTCTTAAATGACTTCTGCCCCTGCCAGAATGCTCCATCTGAACATCTTTCAGACTCTCTAAAACGTTTCTTTATTCAATCTTCTGTCATTTTCTTTTACGGCCTCTTGTGATATTCAGTGCATGTGTGTCTCCTTTTCCATTTTTCTCTCTTTTTTTTATCTTTGACATATTTTTCCTGACTTATCTCTTCATTCTTTTCTTTTTCCTTTGTCATCTCTCATTCTCTGTCCATCTGTTATTGTCATTATAGCAAACTCACTAAAATGTTGGCCCAGCAGGTATATGAGCTTTTGGTTTTTATTTCATAGCAGCCCCCGTCTTCACTGTCAGCACATAGTCTCACAGTTTGGTCCGTAGTTCTACAGTCGCTTAGCGCCTCATGTCAGTGTTCTCCTCAAAGTCTCAGGCTTTGCACAGTGGTAGTTTGTATCCATGGTAACTAATTTAAACAATGTTTACATGGGGTTTTTTTTTTTTTTAGAAACTCCCTCTTGCCTGTATAGAGGTTATTCTGAGGGTAGAAACTGTGGGAATTAATTAGAAATATCTTCAGAATGATTCAGTCATGGTAGATAAAGTGAAAGAGCTGTTGTCAGCTTCAATTTGGTTTGAGATGGATGCTGCCTGCTAAGAAGGATGTCCATCACTGGGGGGTGCTCTCTTCTCTCTGGCTGAGGCCCAACAACAGCAAACCAGATTCCACCATTCAACGTGATGGTGATGAGGAGCCTGCAGCACTTGGCTAAAGTGCTCCGTAATCTTAATTGTAGGGCGAATGCTGTCATATGACATCACATCTCATAACACGCATTACTTACTAACTCCTAAAAGAAAATGACAGCTACGCACATTAGGTATAATATAAATACACATACGTGACCTATATATATCAAATCAGTGGATGGATTTGCTAAATCAAAATCATACATTTCATGTCTCATTTGTGCTCATTTCTTTTTAGGTCAAAAGTGACATTACCTTTCCTGTTTCTGTGTCCGCAGGCAGTCGAGAAACGGCGTTCACTTACGCCATCAGCGCAGCAGGGGTGGTGAACGCAGTGAGCCGCGCCTGCAGAGAGGGGGAGCTCTCCAGCTGTGGGTGCAGCCGCGCGGCTCGCCCAAAAGACCTGCCGCGAGATTGGCTGTGGGGCGGCTGCGGGGATAACCTCAACTACGGCTACAGGTTCTCCAAGGAGTTTGTGGATGCGCGCGAGAGGGAGAAGAGCTACCCCAAAGGCTCGTACGAGAGCGCCCGGCTGTTGATGAACCTTCACAATAATGAGGCTGGAAGGAGGGTGAGGCACCAATCCACAAAACACACACCATTGTTAAAGATACAGACACTGGAATGACCAATCAATAGTTAAAAAGAATTGGAAGTGGGACAATCGAGGTCCATCAGATCAGGTCGATTTCCATCCGGAGCACTTTGCCGCATGTTTTCCCCGTCTGTCTCTCCTATGCGTCCATTCAGCAAACCCTCAGGTGTCCCATCAATGAAAGAGAAAAATATGAATAACAAAAGGAAGTGTCAACACAACAAGTGTGACCCCAGTCAGAGTGCTTGAGGTAATGAATGTGTTATATCCTCAACGGTACATAAACTTTTGACAGCTACCTCGCTCTACCTGGCAAGTGAATATAGTTCCAACCAATATCCAAAGATTTAATTCCATGTGTTTTCCATCATCAAGAAGATTGATGGTGGGGTTTTTTTTTTTTTGTTTGCACTGGATATCAAAAATAGGTGCAGTCATTGTCTGCAGCCATAAGTTGGATACACACAGATGCTCGGGTCTACACACTGCTGTGTTTTGTGTTCACGTTGTCAGTTTATTGGTCAACTTCGGAACAAGTTGAGGGTGATTTGGAAAAAAATTCTGATTATAAAGCTTTACGGACACCACATTGCTGTTAGTCTATTAATATCGTTCTTCAAGACCTGGTGATTGTTTATGACCATTCACATCCAGGCAGATACGACTTGTTATGATCAGGTCATAGCAGATCATATCTGCTATGACCTGATCATGTCAAAATAGGACAGCAATTGTGTAATCTGAACCCAGCACAACAACTCAAGTCAGCTTTCCCCTCCCAAGGCTCGGATTTGTGGTGAGATGGTGTCATTGAAGGCAGCTCTCAATTTTCTGTTCCTTTCCAAACATCTTGAAACCACCTCTAAGAAAAAGTCATGCCAAATATCTGTTGCCAGGCTGGTCTCTTTCAAGAGGAACAAATATGTTGACAATGTTTTATTCAATGCACTGTTTGAGACCTGGACGAAATCCGTCACTCCTTCATGGCAAAATAATGGTTTATGAGATCATGAATAGATCATTGTACAAATATTCCCATAAACAGGGTCACATTGGTCAATGTGAAGCATGTGTCGCATATCTTTCTGTAATTTGTCATTTTTTTGTCAATTCTTCATCTTGTAATAAGTCCGGTTATTTCTATTCTGTGTAGACTGTGTCAGACCTTGCCCACGTGTCCTGCAAGTGCCACGGTGTATCAGGCTCCTGCAGCTTGAAGACTTGCTGGCTGCAGTTGGCTGACTTCCGCAAGGTTGGCGATGCGCTGAAGGAAAAGTACGACAGCGCCGCCTCCATGAAGCTCAACTCCCGTGGGAAGATGGTGCAAATGCACAGCAAGTTCAACGCTCCCACGAGCCACGACCTGGTCTACATCGAGGGCAGTCCAGACTACTGCCTGAGAAACCAAACCACGGGCTCTCTGGGCACAGTGGGGCGCCTTTGCAACAAGACCTCGGAAGGCATGGACGGGTGCGAGCTGATGTGCTGCGGGCGCGGTTACGACCAGTACAAGGCCCAGATAGTGGAGCGCTGCCACTGCAAGTTCCACTGGTGCTGCTACGTCAAGTGCAAGCGTTGCACCAAAATCGTAGACCAATTCGTCTGCAAGTGAGAAGAGGAGCGTCGCCTGTGTGTGTTTTGCTTGCTGATGATGGGCATACATCTGTATGTGTTCATGAGCAGAAGAGCATAGGAGTTTGAACAGAGAGAGAATGGAAGAAACTATATAAATTATATTTATAGAGTTAAACAATTATGCCATTGCAAAGAAACTGACTTTTTTTTTTCAGAAAAAAATCTTATGTCTTCAGAAACTGAGAGTATCATGAAATATTTATTTTGAGATTTTTATGTTTTTATTTGGCCTAGTCATCACCAGCCAGTTATAACCCGTTTAAGTGCCTAAAACTGTCTGGAAAGTGCCCCATCCCTACCTACCCCCCACACCCCAGCTAACCCCTTGCCCTTTTTAATTTCAAAAAAACACCATTTTTCTTGTCGAGTGGTTCACACTAGTAACAAAATTGAACTGAGCTTCCCATTTCCTAAGAAGCGTAGTGTGAATTTACAGCATAGTTGGTTGTTGCTGTTGTCTGAGAATGACTGTATAGAGGAGAACACCTGTGTGCTGTAGTTTATGGATGTGTTTCTTTCATTCTTATTCCCAAAGCAGCCTTCACATCCTTACTGAAGTCTAATTGTCCCTTCTCACCGCATATAGAATAAGGAATACAGAGGGTTCGTACGAGGACAATGGGTACAATAAGAGGGCTGTTTTGGGGATTAGACCATTCAGTAAGCTGTCCCAGAAACCTTTCGAGTTCCCCAGGTGCTGCAACAAGCCCTCCTCCATTATGCACTTTGATACAGAAGGTTAAACCTGTCTGTACGTGTCTGTTCAGCTGTTTTTCTATCAATATTATAGCCTACATTCTTTTCCATATTAATTCAGATTATCCATTTAACATTATTCTACAATACTTAACATGGTTCGAGTATATATGGGCAATGTTGTGGTTACAGTGGTGAAATATTTCATGCTCTGTGTATATAGTATGTCTAGCCAATCAATCAGTAAACTAGTTATTGTCTTTTACCAGATCCTCCCTTTTAAGCTAAGATACAAAATCATCATCATCATCATAATTCAGTTTTTATTCAGACGTCTCCAAACTGTTTAAGCAACTTTAAAAAAAAGTTTTTTTCCACTCATTAATCCGGCTCTTCACATGTTTTTGTAAAGGGAAATGCACCTTATTGTTTCGAAACACAAATTCTTTGTCACTTCGTTTTTAATGTTACACTTTTTATGTCACGGATGTTGAGATTTGATCATTGCCACAGATATCCAGTACCACTCAGTTAACTGTTCACTATCCCTGTGATGATTCTTAATAAACAAACTTTCTGCCGATCCAACTATGTATATTTATAAGCTTCTCATGAATTTTGAGGTTTATTAAATGTAATGTGTTATAGCTGATATTTTGTTACTTTTTACAAGTTGGTCCGATGTTCTACTTTGTTTCAATAAATATCAAATGTAAAACCTGTAGAGAAGTATTTACTCACAGTATTCTTGTTGCATTCAAGACTGTTTTTCCTCCTCAGATAAATCTTTTTTTTTTTGTCCGTAAACATAACTGAACATGTTTATTTTCTTCAAATGCATACCATAATGTGACTACAAATTCCACCTATCAACACCCTACTTGAGGGATTTTCTGAACCAAGGTAACATTTCTTCATTCACCTTTGGGCATATTTAGTGACACATTCAATCTCCTTTTGGATGAAAATTGTCCTCAACTTGTTCCGACATACAATCGTATGTTGTGTACAAGAGACGAGGAGACTTTGCTTCAGGGCTTTGGAAGACTGTCTGAAAATTGGGTTGTCTCTCAGGAGGGTGGTTGAGGTTGTACCCTGAGCACCCTCCGATGATCTGGTGAATAAGGATCAGTTAATGGAATGATTAATCATGTTGTGTCACGAGAATAGGAAGAGGGGGATTTTCAGTGGTGAGCTCTCTGGAAGACAACTGAGCCTTATCAGAGACCGCTGGAGCTCAAGAGGGGATGCAGAGGACAGGAGGGAAGATTGGGTAATAAGAGACGGGATTACATGAGGACTGGATGAGAGGGTAATAATAGGTAGAGGGATTGTGAGAGAAGAGGCCTGAGGCAGAGGAGCACAGAAAAAAAATGCTTCAAAAGGAAAACGGAGCTGAAGGACTGCCATTAGAATAGAAACGATCCCGACATTCACTAATATTTACATTCGTAAACTGATCCCGAATTGAGGAGCACATCCCATATGTGACCCTGTCAATTGTTATGCATGCTTGTGTGTGTGTGTGTGTGTGTGTGTGTGTGTGTATGTGTGTGTGTGTGTGTGTGTGTGTGTGTGTGTGTGTGTCTGCAAATCTGCAAAATTGCATGTGCACCCACTTGCACAAAGTGTGCTATATCACAATAAGTGTTTACTTTTCTGATTGGTGTCACATGGGCCAGTTTGGAAAATGAGAAGTTCATGATGTTAAGTTTGGTAAACAGCATACAAGGAGACCAAGGCTAACACATTCTTTTTTTTTTTTAATTGTGTCTATATTTGAACCTTCTGTCAATGAGGTTCTAAAGGACGTAAAATAACTTCTTCTTTTTTTTTTGTACATGAAGATGAGAAACCACTTGTACATACGGAACAGAGCTCTATGGATGTCAGACTGTGACTGACTTGGTACCAGCAGTAGGACAAACACAGATCCAGGTGTAAAGCAAGAGCAGGGAACCTGATACCCACAGGTGCACAGGTATGACTTATCTGACACGCTCAGTTGGGGGGGGGGGTACTTTCAGGCATTCAAACTAAATATTTTGACGTCTGATCTTGGCCTGAACTCATCCCAGCCCACCTTTTTCTTTAATCCCACGTACAGTTTGACAGGTAATGTGGGTAGCTGTGTAAATCTTCATACACCAGCAAAGAAAAACTTTTTTTTTTCTAAGTTGTGACCACAGGGCGATAAGGTTATAAATTTGGTTTAGCACACATAATTAAGAATTCACACTCTAGATTCTTAAGTACACACAAGGAAAAGGATGTGCACCACGGATGTTTTAACCTAGCGTAAACCTATACATCTCTTTGTCATCCACTTATTACAGTTTATCTAAGAAAACAGTAGCCTGTCTGAAGGATCCTCACTCAATCCATCTCACTTTGCTTTAATATTTTCTTCCATTTTTTGTTATGTTTTTTTTTTACTTTTTATCTCGCAGTAAAAATAAACAGAAACAGATGTTTATGGAAGTATTTATTCCCAAAAAGTATCAGTGAAGGATTTATGCAAATGACTCATTTTACACTCATTTGTTACATGTAAAAAAAAAAATTTGGTTGCAACTGAGTGTTTATGTTCTTGAATTTGAGAAAAGGTGATAATTATGATGATGAATGGAACAAGTTGGATGAAAACTGAGGTTTACTTGGCTTATCAAGCGGTTTTACTCTATTCTTCTTCCACTACATTAAAATTCCTCAGAGGCTCCTTAGATGATTATGTGACAAGTCGTGTTTTCCTAAAACAAAGCAGCTGGTTGATATAAGGCAACCTCCCTATGTTGAAGCCAGGTCTGCTGACCACATATTTCAGATGCATAAATATTTTTTTGATTCTGTTCCTGGAGTGAGACAGGCTGAACTAATGTTGTTCTCCGACTGCAATACAAAGCACAGGCTACTCATATTAACGTAATACATTTACACCATATTTTACCATCTGTGAAACAAAAACCTCAGTTTGAACTCTGGCTTCCCTCCCTTTTCCAACCATGCTGCATCACGACTTGGTGAATCCTGGTATGTATATGGGTTGCACGTGTTGGTAGACCATGACTTCATCTCGAACATCGTAAAACTATCACAACAGACAACAATTGCATTAATACAAAAACTCTCAATTGATCTGAGATGGCCAGCTTAGTGTTCTAAAGGTTCACAAAACAGAATACAGGAGCTGTCAGTGTAGAAGTTCTGGCATAGCTCATCTTTTGAAGCCAAAGCAGAGCTTGTTCCATTCCCCCAGCTCTTACTGTAAAACTCTCATAAAGCGTCGACGAGGCCAGAATGAGAGCGCTCCGCAGAGATGCATTTAGAGCTATTTGGGACTGTGGTTGTGTTTTTTAGAGAAAGAGGGCAAGACACCGCAACTGTGACGTCACAAACAGTCTGGACTGGATCAGAGAGACAGATCGGTGCCAGAGTTACCAGCTTACCCCTCTCTCACTGACAGTTCTGTCCCAATGTCCCCCCCAGTAACCACCCGGACCACAAGTTGTTTCAATGGGGCACAACTCTGGCTGAAAATAGAAAGGTTATACATATAGGTTACAATTTCTCAATATGAATGACTGGGACTTCTGTGTGAGTGTGCATGAGTGTGTGCAAGAAAAAGTAAGAGATAGAAGAATGACTTCTAAGAGCATTCAGGATTGGCTGAATTACTGTTCTCATTACGGCTTCTTAGAGCTTTTAGTGCTTAATAAGTTTGTAAAATAAAGAATAAAGTGTGAGTGTGTGCATGTGTGTGTGTGTGTGTGTGTGTGTGTGTGTGCAGCACTAAAGTAGTACACTGCAGTTCATCTCGCTTTATTGCTCACAGATGTGGAAACATATTACACATGTGTAAACATATATACCTTCATGAGACAGAAAAAGATTACAATCGTTATTCCGTCTTAAACATGATCCAGAACGACCTCTTTGCCAAATGAATTTTTTTTTTCTTCATTTTAATCAATTTTAGCTTTAATAGATTTTACAGACCATTCATGAAAAATCTGCTGCGGACTATTCCAGTCTGACATCTGATCGGCTGTTTTCACATGTGCTGATGTTCAGTGTTTCTGTCATCTCAACGCTCCTCTGTCACACATCTCCATTGAGGCTACATAGACTCTCACTATCATCACATCTCTGGATTAGGGCTTCCCCCTCAGAGAACATGCAGTATACAGTATTGCACAATGACACATGTTTACAAGCCCAGAACAAACGTACTTGTTTGTGGTTTGCCATGGACTCTTCTTTTCTTCTGTATGTGTGTGTGTGTGTGTGTGTGTGTGTATGTGTAGCTCTGCCCCACAGGGAGATGAGTGCCAGGTCAGAGCCAGTAGCTGAGTGATTCTGTCAGCCTGCTAAGCCTTTGTGGATTACACTAAAGTGGGCCCCTGGGGTTACTCCGACATCAGTGCAGCTCAGCCCAGTTATGGTTAAACTATCATATGACGGTTCTTGAGCTTCCTTTTTCATTTTCACTGTCTAACACTAAGTTTACATGAACATCTCTTATTACACTCCTCGCTATTTCCAAAGAGATAGTTGCATGCAATGTAAAAACAGCTGAACTATACACCTCAAATAGCGAAAGGGTAGTTTTTAAAAAGATAACACCTATTTTAAAAAAAACAGACTCTAGATTGATGCAACACTGGCAGCACTTTGAGAACTTCAGGGAGTACAGGCTGTTACTTGTCTCCATGAGAAAATTCAGGTCCTTGCAACCGGCCTTGGGTGTTGACCCTGCAGAATATGTTTTGAGTATATAATCATTTCAACAACTTGTCAACACAGTATCGGCATTTCGTCACCCTTTAAGTTGGCAGACCTCGAAGCAAACAGTTGCTTATTTATGTTTGCTTTTGGATAGTATCCCTTTGGATTCATGTTTGTGTCCACCTGGTGAGTGTTATATCTTTTAGCTCTGTTTTCAGTCTCTGAGGGAAAGACCTGTTGCTTCACCTGCCGAATGCGCCAGTTTTTTTTCACCAGTTGCTAACTGCTTCTGTCCGCTGTTTGGTTCTGAGCTGGTATTGTCCAGTGTTGTGTTACAGAAAGATCTTTCACTTACATCCACTGCCTGCCAAAACAATGTAGTTTGAGTTCTGCAGGTGTAACAAGTTGCATGCCTGACAGATGAACAATGAGCTGGAACTGTGAAGCACTGAAAATCTGATGGATTCTATATGCTCTGTTCATTAGCTGTAGATTCATCACGATTACTGACCCCTCTCACACTGCAGCATTGTTTGACATTGTCGTGTGACTGTGAAATATCAATCGTAGCCACTTCATACAACAGACGCCAAACCAATCTCTCTTCGTCTTTCGCCTCATGTGACCCTCAGCTTCAGCAGAAGCAGAATGAACTTTTTCTGAATATGAAGCTAGTACAAGGAAATGAAGGTTTAGTAAATGTCAGGTTGACTATTCCTATGCACACTCAGACCATAGATTTTTTTTTTCTCTTACCATTCTGTCATTCACACTTCTCGTGAGTGCACAGTCTTAATTTCCTGCTGTCATTGACTGGAGCTGCCACTTGAATTTAGCTGTTCACATTCGCCTGTCATGTCTACCCAATAAAGACAGTGGCATTCCTTCACCTTCCTATTGCTGCTGGGGTTTTTTTCTTAATGTCTCTGTACCAGCAGTTCTTTCACACTGTTTTTGTACATGTCACCCAACTCACTTACATTGGCTGGTCTTCAAAGACTTACCAACTCCATCATTTCACTACTTCACCAGTCTCAGCAGAGTCATCAGCCTTGACCGTCTCCAGTGTCCAAATAGGGGGATGGATCTTTCTGTTGCTCAGGACATATTGCATTTGGTTATCATATCCCCTAAGAGTCAAGAGTAATAAAGACTTTCTGACAGATAAATGATCAAGCATCATTTCCTGCATTAAAACCATTCGCGAAGAATTTGTTTAAAATGATTGAATCTCCTGGATGAACTAAAGCTAAACTGAATTACCTGCCGTAAGGATCCATTCATTTCTCAGACACTCCATTCAAGCGTTCAGGGATACATTGGCTTGAGACATTCCAGGCATGAAAAAGTCATTAAATAAAGTGATTTACTGCACTAACATTTAGCTGCATTGTTTTTAAGCCCTGTTTACACGGCAACATTTATTGCTGAAAAACGACGAGTTTTCCTTTGACTTTTGAAAAAGGTTCTATTTTTCCACATGATCCACATACAAATGAATCCATAAAAATAAAAAAATACTAAAAAAACAACAGATGGCAACGCTGTAGTGTGAATGCCACTGTAGTGATTGGCAGTGTAACCCCTCAAAATAACACTAATGAAAAATCTCTTGGCAGCTACACTGCACACCTACATCAGAGCATTTATAAGCCTGAGTCTGCAATGTTTTTGCTGTTGTTTCGCTCAAAGAAGTTGCATTTTGACCAATTACATGGCAACAGTACAGTGATGTTTTCAAAAGTTTGTTTCCAGACCCTGACAACAACATTATCACGTAAACTGACGGCCAAAGCAAAATAAAAGTTTACTATTTTGGGGAAAAATGGTTTTCAAAAAATTATGCTGTCAGACTCCAGTCCAGATCTCTATCATTTTTTGTATTATAAGAAAAGGATCAAATTAGAAAATGCTTCTTAATAGTGCAGTCAGCACACACAAACCTTATGATACCATATGGCAAAGAGGACATCTGCAAGAATACACTTATTCTGGGACATAAGGTTTTTTTTACAGTCAAGTGTAGGGAAAACCTGATATTCAAAATGAATTGACGATGGTTGCCAGGAAAATTTAGCAAAGGTGAGCAGCTACCAAGATTTGTCAAACTAATTTGAAAGGCAGACAAACTTCCCGATTTGCCGTGTTTAAAACAAACAGTACATGGACCGTGTTATTGCTGCAACTGAGTCATGCACTTTTGAAGCAATGAGAAATGTGTCAATGCCAGTTATTTTACTGACGAACAGCAATGCAAAAAATTCCCCATACCAGCCATACAGGATGTGCATGGACTGAGAACTAAAGAAGAATTGACACACACACCCTCATCATAACTTTTACCATCACAAGGAAAAATGTAAAACGCCACACAGAATATTTTTCCAAAAAGCTGAGGCCATTTTTTTTCTTGATGACTGACATCCCAGATAGTTAGCGCCCTCATTAAAAAGCACTTAATGAAATAAGGTGTTTAAATAGGGTCTTTACACTGAGGTCTTTGTGGTTAATGAATCAACACAGAGCAGACGGAAAATGGAATAGCTGGATATGCAGGTAATGTCCTACTAGATCCCATAAACCTAACACCTGAGGTGAATATCCTTCTGTAAGGCCCCGTGTCTGCTTGTGGAACATTCTCACTTCCCATTGGTTTTGACTCTTCTTATAGGGGGGGGGGGGGGGTCAATAAGGCAGTTTTATTCGCACACATTGTTGAGTTTATTTGTCTCATTTGACAACATAGAAGCCTTTCTGAAATATCGCAGTCACACATTATTATTATTATGCATTCTTGCTCTTTTGCAGATTAACACTGGAAGAGGGATTTAAATTTTTACATACCATCAAGTTCCCTAGAGGAACTGAGTTTATGACCAAAGCATTCATGTGGCTCCAGCAGAGTTTCTGGCAGTACTGACATCAGAGAAAGATGGATTCCCCTTCTCATCATCTCTTAATAGAAACATGCTGACAGAGGAGCTGCTTCGAAACATTCCTTGTGATAACAAGCAGAATGAGAAGAAACAAAGTTGAGGATAAGTGAAAAGTGAGATAGAAAAAGGACAAAAAGCAGGACTCAACCAAAAAAGAAAGGCAAGTGAAGATATGAAGCCATGCCGCAAGTCATGTGATATGATAAAAATCATTTCCTCCTCAGACAATGGTCATAAAAGCTGTGGTTCAGCCCAGATGGAAGTATGATATTTTTTTCCAATCTTAAATCAATTTTTTCTCAATCAGTACATTGATACTCATTAAATATTTTTTCTTGAAACATGAATGCTACATTTGCTAAGTCTTTTCCAAGAATATTGCACAATGCCTACTTGTGTTTGTGTTGTGGTTGGGTGTACGAGAGAGTATTTCCTTTTTGTACACTGGTGTAGGTATTAATGCGTTAGCAGAAAGAGAGGGTGATAGTGGGTCCACACCCTTCTATGCAGATGAGAGATGGTACACTACTGTAAAACATGAGCTAATTTAACAGTCCATTGCTTTTTTCCAGCTTTCCCTGACTGTAATCAATCTATCAGGCCTCCAGAGCCACACTGCCATAAAAGTCTTCAACTTGATGAAAATCTGACAAATTACAACTCAGCATGGTGAACAATTAAACATGTATGTATGTAGTATTTATTGCAACGGTAATTTGGTAGAGTTCTATGAATCTTCCAATTCAAATAATTAAACCCACTTAATCATATTAGAATACAAAATATTCCAAGCATGAATTTAATTTTATAATAAGGAACATATGCCATGGAAACGTCATTTACAAAAGGTTTTGGAACCAGTTTGCTATTGGTGTGTGCATGTGTATGCATATGTATGCATATGCTGAATGCTTATGGTAGCTTGCTGACCCACTCCTGTGCTGAGGGGGCCACCCTTTCTCCAGCCATTTGGTTAAGCAGCTCACATCAAAGCTGATGGAAGGCTGGCCCACGGCCCAACGCCATGACAGACTGGCGGGGAGCCCGGAACTCAAGCCCCTGGCTTGAGGCCTACAGGCCTGGGGCTGGAGGTTGACAGGGCCCAGCTCGAAGGGCCTGATGAATGGGTTTTGGCACTAGGATGATGGTGTGTGCATGTGTGTGTGTGTGTGTGTGTGTGTGTGTGCAAGTGCAGGGAGACTTTCAAGGCCCCCTTAAGCTTGATCTGAGTTAGAGAGAGAAATAGGGAAAGGTTATGATTGGCCGCAGCGTCAGGGAGAATGAGACAACCAGCTTTAGGTCTTCTTATACCCAATAATTGGCTTCCCTGGGGTCTCTCAGACCGTCAGACGTGTTCATAAATGTATGCACACACCCATCAACATGCACGCACACGCACGGAATGAGAGACACACACTCACACATGCACACAAAAATGTACCATATAACAGTGCACATCGCTGAATGTTAAGTTTTCATCCTTGAGAGATGGAAAACATTATTCATTACTAACACAGAGAATAATAATGTGCTTTTGGAGTCCAGAGAGTGCATATACTTTGACTTTGAATGCATATGGTCTGACTAGAGTTCGAAGCGGAGAGAAAGGCCAGTTGTCTTATTTCCTAATTTAGGAAACACATACATCATATTGGCCTGGAATCTCTCTCCCTTTTCCACTCTACCTCATATGTTGAGTGGAAACTGATTTCACAGCAAACAAGATGAAACAGCAACCGACATAGAAACAATGTTGACCTTTGAACTCTAAATATAAAATGCATGTTACATTACATTTTATATTAACATTCAGTGCAGCTCATTTTCTGAACAAACTATAAGGTACTGCTCATATTTATTTCATTATTGATCATTAATGTATGTATTTCCACAGTTGTAAATAAAAATGTAACGATGACAACCGTGGATTCAAACAAGAAACAAAAACTTGATACCTGAAATAACTATCAGCGGATAACGCAATTAGGAAATTCTTTCCGACCCAGGGCTCTAACATACAACTGGGACAAAATATATGCAGCTCTGTAGCAAAACAGGGGAAATATCTGGTCCCAGTATTCCCCTCAGTGTTTCTCTTCTCCTCACGGCCCCTCAGTTTTCATTCTTTATGTGCTTCTCTCTCACACACTTGTCTCTCCCTCACCCAGCTCTCCCGAACTTTTTTTTGGATGTCAGTAAAGCAAAATCAAATTTATATGATTTATACAGAAAACAGTAGAGTGCTCTATTCGGAAAACATACAGACCCAGAGCTGTTTGTTGAGTTTTATGCATGCATAGTTAATTAACATTAGCTACGTCAGATGCCACACTGTCAAAAGAGGGTAGTGGATGGGACCTTTTTCAATGGCAAGGAACAAAAACACATTTGCTTGAAGATGTTTAAAACTACTATATTGATGAAATCAGAAATACGCCAGGCATTACAGTCAGCATGGCCGTGCAAAAAAAGAGCTCGCTTCTTTCTATAACTTTGGATTTTTAGACTGAATGACTCTTAATCCAGTCTTAAAACAGCTTGCACAATCAGTAGATTTTTTTTTTTTTAGAAAGCTGCACTAATGAAGAAGCTGCTTGTCGGGCCCCACATGTATGTCTGCCCAGGAAAACAGTTTCCACTACTACACCCAGATCATGCTGTTCCGCTCACTTTGTCCCTCTGAGGGGAGCAGAGGTAGACCAGTAAAACCAGTCACCCATCCCAGCGACAGTCCACTGCAAGCCTGCAGTCATGCTGCAGACCTGCACAAATAACTCACTGTCTCCAGAAGAGACTTTTTTCCTACTGAAAGTCTGACAGGAGGCGTAGGGGAGGTTTCGTTGGACGTGTAGAGCATTTTTGGGTCTTTTCCATGTCTATAATGCAGGGATAGTATTTCACTGCACTTTACCTCCTGAAGGAAAAGATGCGAAAAATGTTACTGATGTAAGGTAGCCATGGAAAGGATGACACATGCTACATGTGCAGTAGTTTGTGCAATACGACGTGTGTGAGCACAAATGGCTTGTATGCAGATTTGCGTTCATTTGTGACTTTAGTGTTTGTGTTTTTACATGAAAATGTGCCGTATATTCATGAATGTGTATGTTGGATCAGGAAGTTCTCTACACATTGGCCTCTATATGGGGCAGGTGTTTTCATTCAGACCGTGGTTCCTAAGTCTTTACCCAAAGACTTGAAGACACTGACATTCCTTTTGGGCCTGTCCCTCTAAGCTGGAGCTCCATGGAGACCGTGCACGACGTTAACTTGTTGCCATTACCGACTCGCAGACTTTTACTCACTTACAGCGCTGTTCTAGAGAACTTTATTTCATAGCAATTCCGACATGTAGTTTTCCCATGTATGCAACAGTAATATTGTTAGATTCATTTTGCAGCCTCAGCAGTAAAACGCAGACATCGTATAATGTAAGGTACAGCATCTCAGCCCTATAGTGCTTTTTGGGACTTCAGCTGTGCAGAAGTGAGGATATGCATACACAGAAGAAGGACGTGATTGTGTTCTCAAATATGATAATACAGGGCTTATTACCTGAAAGAGAACATAAATCTCCACCCTCTATTGATGGCTCCCTGCTCCCTTGGAGTTTATGAACTTGTTTATCTGGTTTATTTTAAATTAACAGTTGAGCACTTTCAAAACTCGTGCTAAATTTTACCTTTGCACAACCAGATCATGTGTTTTCATTTGTCTGGTTCAGCTCAAGTCATGGAGAGGATAAGTTGTTATCTAACGTCATCAAATGATGAATGGGCAAGAGGAGAGGAGCAGGAGCTGCCAATGGTGTCCCGGAGTAACATGATCGCTGCATGCAAGAAAGCACTGCAGATTCACATAACCTGGCTGCTTGGAATCCACAGACAACAGCACAGATTAAAGTGAACACAGTTGTCTTTAGCAGGTCATTATATTGTAGATTAAATGTTATAGATCAAATTTGACAGAGGGTAAACTAAAATTAACAATGCCAGACATATTGCCCAGATAATCTTTAGCCTACAGGTAGTCTCTTTACATCTACGGTATATTATACGAGGATTCATTTGTTTTGATTGATTGATTGCTCATATTCACAAATGACAGCTAAATCTCCACCCTTGTATCAGTCTAGAGATATCCCAACTACAAGGTATTTAGTCTGTCTGGTTTTTGTTGAGGGAAACGAAAAAACAAGTGTACAAGAAATGTCCGGAGCAAAAGATTTAAGCGTTGATTTTAGTTCAAGTATAAACCTGTCTGTGGAAAGGTTTATATTCATGTTCTTGGAAATTCGGTCATCAAAGGGTCTTAAACCATATATCTGCTGTGATAAGAATTATTTTTGCACGGGTGTAGATCACACTTGACTCACTTTTCATGCACTCTGTTTGCCTTATGATCGCAGACATCCTCTCTTGTGGCTAACAAATGCCGTTATGTAAATATCGTAATACATTATGAGTTCAGGTATGCTCACATTTGTATTATTGATAAAGACCAAAGGGGAAAATTCCATATATCCTTTATTACATGTCAAATTTCAAGGTATGCAATCTAAATCATCCCAGAGGCAGTCAGCTTTTATTCCTTTTTTGTATAAAGTGCTTTTGATTTACGAGTCCACCTTGTCTTTTATCCAGCATGAAATAAATTACAGAGATGAATTCCTTAAAAATAGGGAGATAGATAGACATATAGATAGAGAGAGAGGGATAGAGAGAGAGATAGAAACAGAAAAAGTGCACAGGAGAGATAGAGGGAGAGACAAGTGTGGAGTGCATAGTGGGAAAAAGACAGAGGGAAGTCTTCAAACCGACATTAGAATGATCTGCCAAGTTTTGAGAGCGTAACGGCCCTTCAGATTTAAATTAGAGGGCATGAAAATGTGGGACAACACAGCTGTTTAACAGCTTCATTATTTATCTTCCATGTGCTTCTCTGGGAGATTAATTAGGGAAGTGGGTGGTCATTAAACATTTTCAAAAGATAAACTCTGGTGAATTTTATCCTAGTTTCTGTTCAAGTTTTAACAATATTACATTTTCTGTGTTCTAGCTGAGTTTTGGATTTTAACTACACCAACATCAAGGGAAAGTGTTTGGTTTTGTATCATATATACATGGAGCCAGTAGATTTTTCTTTTTTTGTTTTTATACATCTCTTGCCTGCTCACGTTTCTACATGCAGGTGTCAATAATTGGACCTTGCCTCTCCTATGACTGCAAGTTTAACACATTCCTTAAACCTTGTGAAGTTGCAGAGCAAATAAAAACACTTGGGAAAAACCCACCAGATATCATCACTGGAGAATGCTTTGTTTTCAACTCCTCAATAATATCCCTAGTGTTTACGTGTTTTTTTTGCCATGATTTGTCGAGACATTTTATTACTAAGATGAATACAGGTGCGACAGACATCACATGTAATGTTATATACCCGTGACAAAACAGAGACGAGGAGAAGCAATAACATATGACGCTTACAGTATAATACTTCTTTAGCAATGATCTGCTTTGATTTTGTTTAAAAAATTGTGTGGATACACTTATAGGGGTGATGCGCTGCTTTTCTGTGGACCATTAGTGCAACAGTGAGGGACAAGTTTTACCTCAGGAAAAACTTCAAAATGTTAATAGTCAATTTGAAGATTGTTTGCAGGATGAGGAATACTCTGATCCTATAATAACTACATTACATCAAAGAGAGATCTTATTCAATAAATTATCATCAGCTAACTCACATCCTGCTTCAATGAATGGTCATATTTCTCCTGATTTAAGCATTGAGTTCTGCATGGAGAACTTTTAAAACAGGTGTGTTAGATAATGAGAGATGGGCCTGGAATCTCTCAACTGTGATCAGTGTGTGTGTGTGTGTGTGTGTGTGTGTGTGTGTGTGTGTGTGTGTGTGTGTGTGTGTGTGTGTGTGTGTGTGTGTGTGTGTGTGTGTGTGTGTGTGTGTGTGTGTGTGTGTGTGTGTGTGAGTGTGTGTGTGTGTGTGTGTGACAAGACGCACACTTATGCCTGCCGGGCCTGGTTATAACCTCACCAGCTATGCACGACAGGGCACACACCTGACATTTCACACTCTCTCTCACACACACACACGCACATAGTGAACATACATTTGGTGCAAACAAATCTGCTCCTATTGTCGGAGCTGCTTAGATGACATGAGTCCGTTGACCAACAGGTCATTCGGAAGATGGAAATAAATGTGAAAACTTATAATCCAAGAGCAGAAGGAGGAAAAGAGAGATTCGGATTTGTGGCAAAGCAATTTATTCCTTCTTTCACCTTCAATTCACCTTCACCCAAGGGTGTAATTTACATTTCAACTTTGAAGGAGACATCTGGGAACTACTTAGGACTCCACAATTATAGTCTGATTCATGTTCATAACACTCTGCCAATGCTATACAGCCCTTTGGCACTCAACACAAATTAGTAGTATATAAACATAATTTATGAGGGACAGGTTGCACTTAACTTGATTCTCTGACCTGGACAGCGAACAAAGAAAAGCAACAATGATAATTGAGCAGGATATAAATGTGCTAGTTTAAATAGCAGTGGCAGCCACACTTTAAATCAACATCTCTATTGATACAGAGGAATGATGAGATTAGGCTCTACTTAATTAGATGACATTTGGGGTTTTTTTTAGGGCTGTTATTGTTGGAGTCTAAAAACAGTTGCTTTTGATCAGTCTGGGAAAGCTAACACGTTTAAATTTGTTTAATGCAAATTCATGAGTTAACAAAGATTGACCCCAATTTGCTCCGTAAGTCCAGGATGGATGCTTGAGAAGGAGGAGGAGACAAGCCTTTATGTGTCCAACAGCAAGGTTCACATTAAAAAGCTTCCAGTTGGAAGTTCAGATAAAATCCGAAACCTATGTCTGAATCATGTACAGTACATCTCCTAATGAGATTATGGCATCCAGCAGTAGAGACCCTAGAATAATCAAGCATTTCAGAGTCACTACACAAAACACATCAGAGCTGAAAGTTCAGAAGGTCTTTCATTATCAAGACGTGATCTTCAAATCGAAGTTGAGGTATCATTTAAGACAAATCATTTTTACTCCTCCCAAAAGTACTGGAAAAAAACTAGTAATTACATCCCGCTTCAAAGCAGTGATGTAATTTAATTGTCAGTGTTTGTGTGTTCCACCATTTGTCCATTAGTATGTCCAAATATCTGCGCAACTGTTGCAGATAGACAGATGAAGCAAAAAGGCATCAAAGGTGATGAAAATGAGATGATGACCTTGACCTTGAGAAAACTAGGTCAAGGTCAAATTTCAACTTTTGTAAACTCAGGAATTGGATAAGATAGAAAGACCTTATTAGGGAGAAGGCCAGTGTGAGTAAGATCATAGATCAAAGCTAGTGCTATTATTAGAATAATTAGATACACGAGATCCTTCAGGTCCAGGTATATCTCCAAGGTCTCCTTAGGCTTGGGAGCCTCTATTGACAGGCAGCTGCATGTATGAGAATGACAGAAGTGGTACCCAACTTCCTCTATTCTGGCCAGCACACATTCAGAGCGTCAAAATTAATTTCAACGAGACACAGGAACACCTCAGTGAACAGCTGGGGTGCTCGAGGTGCCATTGTCAATTACTTGGACTTCCTTAAAGTGGTCGACTTGACTCATTAAAATGCAAAAGAAGTGTGTATTCAGAAATTAATAATTCTGAGCAGTTTAAGAAATTTGAAACACAAAAATATATCTATTCATAAAATAATCTGGATCAGTACAGAAAAAATATAGTTTGGAATCCATATCCACTACATGGTGTATTTTCTTTTGTGAAGAAAAGCCATAACTCATATGTTCCAACCACAATGACTATTTTCTGGTCATACTATATTCTTGCTCTTATACTACTGTTTCTACCATAGCATTATGTGCTTTTCTTGGCAATAGGGATATTTCTTCTTGTTCTTGTGCTTCTTCATCATCTTCTTTGTGTTACTAACCTTGAAATTATATGCAAGATTTTCTAAAAATAGTACAAGGAGTTATGCAGAAGTAATTTCTCTCAATCATTACTGATGACAAAGTGTCTGACAATGTATTTCTGCAGAGACCTTGTAGTCTGATTATATTTTCTTATTTTCTCTCAGTAATTAGCTGTGTTCCAGATGTTTCTTCCTCTTCTGTCAAGAATATTAAAACATAGCAAGCGGCTTGCGGTGCTGTCTCCATTTCTCTGCAAACAGTGGACGTAATGAAGTGTGTGATTCTGATTCTGCAGAGTTGTGCAGAATTGTGGGTGGGCTCAGATGTACTTTCAAATAAAACAGCCATGAAACAATGTGGAAATAATGTTTAATGTCTCCGAATCATTGTTTCTGTCTTGCTAAACATACTATCTCGCACTTCATTCCCACTGCCACATCGTCAACCTCTCTCTCTCTCTCTCTCTCTCTCTCTCTCTCGCTCTCTCTCTCCATCTCCCTTGAGTGTGCATTTTCATCTTTTGTTCTATGAAACTATGATCATTCAAACTAATTTGCTGCTCCCCTTGTCCAGCCATGCCATACATTTATTCCCACTCTTTACTTCCCCGTTGTGTCTCTTTAGTGTCCTCTCTAGTCTGAAAGTCCAAAAATTAGGTCTTATCATCTTTTTCTAACTTCTTTTTCTTGGCCTTGGCGGTGACAGTCATGAGACAAAGGAAAAACGTGGAGGAGGATTTAGGACTTTGAAAACCTCAGGACACCCAGATACCTGAGCCCAAGTCTGCTACCCAATATTTGTCAGATTCATCCTCAGTGTTAACGACTCCGTGAGTTTTTTGTTTGTTTGTTTGTTTGTTCCTCACATCCTTGTGAGTCACTAAGACCAGAAGGTGCCTTTCTGCTCTGAACTTAGTCATTGTCATGTTTAAACCTTTCATTTTCTGGCAGATCTTTATTTGAGGTTTTGCATTGTGGGCCCTACAGTTCTGACCAAACACACCTGGTGTGACACGCTATTATTGGATTATTTGGATTATTATGGTTATTCCACAAGTGAATAAAGTAAGGGATTTACTGCAACATATGTTATGTGCTGACTTGACTATTTATATTTTATATTATCATGCAAGGGTTAAACCACATACCTAACCTAGCAAACCCCAATCTATCACTGTAGCTAAACCCAACTATGGTGGAGGAGCCTCTGCTATAAATGCTATGAAAACTCACTTTATGTACCTGGCGGTGGTGGTTGATGACTCTGCTGACACTGTTGAGGCTAATGAAATTAGTTTTTGAATCTGCAAAAACTGGGATGATACACACAGCAGCATGAAAGAACAGAGTTATTATTGACATGATATTCAAAAGGGTAGCATCAAGTGTGTTCTTAGTATGGAAAGGGATTCTCCACCTGCGCTCTGTGATTGGATGGATATGACCAGCTGATGAGAACAGCTGACATCTCAATTGACAACCTCAACCATTATGCCCTTAGAAAACAGACAGGCTTTTTCTTGCTTAAATGGTCCACTTAATCATGATGAGGTGCACAGATGTGCAGGAATGGGAGTTGAAACCTGGTATTAAATGGGCCCCTGGGCTAAATTATAACCTGTTCATGTATTTTTGATATTCCTGCTCCAGATGAAATCTCATTCCTCTGTCTCTCTGTCTTTTAGCCTCCTGTCTCTGAAGTGAGGGCAGCTGACTGACTGTCTTCATGTAGGTAACTGATAATTTATTTCATGGCAATATTGTAATTCAAATATATGTGAATGTTTGAACAATTATTTTGCCTGTCAGCATGTTTTATGGAGAGGAAAAGAGTCATCGTTCCTGTTTCAAAATGTAAATAAATCAATTATAATGATCAGATTTACTTAAAATATGAATCACCCATGTGCAAGCCTAAAATATTTAACAATGTATTTTATAGTAATGAAAGGAGATGGTTCAAATGACTTATGTAGTGAGAAGAATAAGCACTATCAAGTGAAAGTAAAATAAAACCAACAACAATTACACTTTTTTTTTTTTTAAAGTTTTGGACATTGTCACCTTGGATAAGTTCCCTCAGTAAAGCTGCCATTTTAAAATGACAGGTACTGTAGTTGTTGCAATCTGCTTATCCTGTATTTAGGTCCTTGGGTATTGGGTCAATGTCACTGTTGACACATTTGATCCTTTTGCAGTAATGCAGTTCCAAAAAAGTAACAAAGATCTGATTGTGAAATGAAGCAGACATTTAGCATCTATGAAGCACACACATTGTTTTTACACTGCATAAACTGTAAAACAAACCAACAAAGAAACAGAAAATTACAGGTACTGTATACTATCAACTGATGGCCAAAACTACCATTCTAACTAATCTGTGGCCTTAAGTCCATAAATAAATGGTTTATCAGGATCAGGGCCATTTCCTCTCTATCAACAGAAAGTCAAAGCATTTAGATGGTGATGTTGGATTAGCCTGGTTTGAATAACTTGCTGTGGTATTATTTTCCCCTCCAGGACTTGGAGGTAAATAGTTTGCATTGGACTTAACAGGAGCATGTGGCTGCAACACAATGAGAGAGAAAGCCCAAAAGATGAGAGATGTAATAGAGCTTAAGTACATCCATTTGTTGTACATATACAGTATATAAAGATCACTCTTGGTTTATTACCTTGGACATGTAAATCCAGCTATAAGGATGTGCTTTTGAGTAAGCTCTGCCCTGGTCTCATCTAGGTTTAGTAGGGAATGAATTAATATCTGGTGGAAAGAGGAGGAAATGAAGTGAGGAAGAAGGGGAGGAAACCAGGGGAAAACAAGAGAAGACAAAAGAAATAAGGGTCAGTAGACGTGGATAGACCCAAGTCTGCTCTTTTCTGTAGAACTGGGACAAACTGTAACGATCAGGTTTGAACCAGGATTCAGGATTCTCCTTTTTCCTGACATACTTCATAAATGATGACATCCTTTCAGCATGAGGACTAGCATTCTCTTCATCTGAGAACGCACAGAGCAACTGTCTCAACTATCCCACACACTCCTGGATACACTTTTCTGCTCTGTCTCTCCTTCCTGACCTGCTTTCTCTGTGGCTTAGCTTTTCCTCTTCGAGTGAAGACACACTGTGGGGCTTTGAGATTTTACAGCTCATTAACAATACACTTTATACACCCACTAATAAGTCATATGAATTGCAAACACACAGACTGATCACACACACAAACATGCACACACAACCACACACACCACCCTATACCTCAGAGCTATGAGCTGATCCTATCCACAGTGTATTACAGCTCTGATTATTTTTAATTGCGACGTGGCCTTTAACCTTGGAACCGCAGCAGTTACACAAATGAGAGCCCTAATTAACCAGCTCCCCAGGCCTCCTTATGCCTCCCCAGACCGAGGATCTTGAGAAACAAACAGATGGCTGCACAGCCTCGATCATGTCTATTGCAAAACACACGTCAGCACCCGACATTATGATGTCACATCCTCTAAATCAGGGGTGTCAAACTCATCATCACCGAGTCCCACATCAGCATAACAGCTGTCCTCAGAGGGGCCAGATGCTACTAATAAATGTAACTAAATGTAACTCAATGGAATATAACATAAATGTAAATTACAGGTACTCTTTAATGTTAAATAACTGAATTTATTACTTATTGAAGTTAAAAACATTACAGGACTGACTTGATCTTCTACATCAGGGGTCTCCAAACTTTTTCCTGTAAGGTCCACATGACTTTCCCCTTCTCTGATGGGGGGCCAGGGTCAGTTTGGAACATAAATGGCAGGGTTGCCTAAATGTAAACGTGTATTGTCTTCTGGAAAGTTGTGGGTTAAACCAAGAAGACAGTTCAAACATTTTTGAATAAAGCAGAAGTTAGTCCAGTTAAATTGTGCAGGCAGTAAAAAGACACCTTTGTTGGAAGCGTGAATTGTTCTTGAAGTCGTCCTCGTCCTCTCATCAGGGCAGCACGGTGGCGCAGCGGTAACGCTGTCGCCTCACAGCCAGGAGGTCTGGGGTTCAAACCCCACTGAGGGCCTCTCTGTGAGGAGTTTGCATGTTCTCCACGTGTCTGGTGGTTCCAAAAACATGCGCATAGCTAAGTTAAAGTAATCATAAGTATGACAGACTGTGAGAGGACACACCCAGGTAGTCATTGTAGTGGGGTGTTGGTTGTAAACCTGGTTACAGAAACATTTTGGTTGTGTTTCCTCCACATGTGAACCCCATAAATACAAGTTTCAAACCAAATCACAGCAGCTGAAGGTTTAGCTCAGAGAGAAGAGAGGAGGAACTCAGACCAGAGCTTATGGGTTCAAATCCCAGCTCCTGCATTTAGATTTTCTCCGGAATGTTGTGAATAATAAATACAACATCCGACCACTTATTTTGTGAGGAGTCTGCTAGCGCAGCCTGTTAAGGTGCTGTGCAGGTGTACAGTCATTATAGGTTCAAATCCCACCACTCCCATCATTTTTCAGGCTGTTTCCTGAATGACGAAGATAAATACGTGCGGAGAAAAGGTGTGAGCGTGAAGGAATCGGTAGCGTGGTGGGTTAGCCCGTAACGATGAGCACTTGGTTTGATATTCATGTCCCAACCCAGCGTTGCAGGTTCTGGATCAAAACTGTGTCTCGCAGTAACGAGGCCCGGGGGGGGCCGTGTCCCCTCCGCGGTGTTAGAGGTATAGAAAGAGGGGGTTATGGAGCCCTGAGCCAGAAACAGCTGACCTTTTACTGCTTTAATGAGCATTGTATTGTTTTACTGTGAGAAGAGAAGGTTGCTGCCGCCAGGCGAAGAACGTTTCAATGTGTTCAGGTTTGTAGGAAATAACAGCAAAAAAAGGATCAATTTTTTTAGGGAAGAAGAACCTATAATGTGATGAATAGAAAAAACACTGCTGATATATCATGAATGTGAAGTAACATCTACTAGTAAACTGAATGAACAGGATGCAGGTACTATTTATGAAATATATAAGAACCCTCTCTGAGCTCTTCACAAAAAAGAAAAGGCCTTGGACATGAACTTCCTGTTGGACATGAACTTCCTGTTGGACATGAACTTCCTGTTGGACATGAACTTCCTGTTGGACATGAACTTCCTGTTGGACATGAACTTCCTGTTGGACATGAACTTCCTGTTGGACTGACCGACCCTTCTGTCGGGTCCAGGAGGCTCGTAGACACTCTGTTTGCAGCTCTCTCTCTTCAACTTCCCTGTGAAAACCACAAAGCAAACAAGAAACCCAACTAAGTGATACGGGGATACGGGGGGGGGGGGTTCTGGTACTGTTCAGGGAGCCGTGCCAAATGTGGAGGTGGGCCGCATTCGGCCCTCAGTCCTTAGTTTGATCACTGCTCCACATGATCCACCAGTTCCAAGATGGATCACTGTTACGACCCAGCTCATTTAAAAGAGTTGTAAAAAGAAGAAGCCAATGTTAAAGGGTTAACGTAAAAATATTTAATCAACCGAAGATTGTTTTAAATTCCTGGACAGGGTAAAGGTTTTCAAAATTAACAAAAGCGCCAAAGGATGCTGCTCAAACAAAGGAATATAACCAAAACAGGACCGCTGAACTCGTCTGTAAATTACAACTTAAGTGGAAATCAAAACCCACAAATTAATCTAATTACAGTTGTACAAAAAAAGTGGTTAGATGCCCCCCACTCCTAATGCTAACACAATCCACTGCCTGTCCGCGATCGACAGGCGAGTAACTCGGCCCACTCCTCCACAATGTGGTCACAAATTTGGTTAAAACATCGTATCTCGCTGGAACAAACGAGGCAGACTGTCTGTGAGGAAACAGCCCCCCCCTGTCTGAACAGCTGAAGACAATTTGAGGCCTCCCGCTCTGATTGAGGAACTGGGATTGGAGAACACGCTGCACCAATCAGGAGTTGGGGATGGAACAGGTGGAGTGGGCGGAGCCAGGACTGAAGGGTGGTGAAGCAGTGAGAGGAGGGAACCAAACCCCACTGTCACATTTAAATGACCCCAAGGCGGGGGTGTCAGAGTCAATACACGGAGGGCCAAAAAAACAAATTTGCTTCAGTGTTTATTAAACATATTGAAATGAACACAGCTTATTGAACACAGTGTTTATTATTTAATGATTAAATGAATAAAGCAATCATTTGTTATGGCTCTGTCAGTAACTTCAAGGTGAAACATTAATATCAAAATTAATGCACAAATGAAATTGCATGCAGTATAAACTGAAAATGCATTACTATGCTGTTCTATGATCCTACCAATCACTGCTTTCAAATAGAAAAATTTAAAAAAAGAAAAGAAAAGAAATACATGTAAATAAGACCAGTTGTATTCTTTCTCATGGCTCTAATCGGCAATTTTCCCTGAGTCCATTCAACTGAAATAAATATAAATAAAATAAAATACACAAATCTAAGACACACAGACACTTCCTTCAAGGAGACATCACGTCATGTAGAAACAAATGTAAAAAAAAAAAAAAATTAACTGAACTTAAAACTGACAATACTTTACTGCTGTGTGACGCTCATTTGTCTGAGCTGATGTTTAATGGTGCCTCAGCTTCCGTTCATCAATGTTTTGGGTCAGGCTGGAAACTGAAGACATCCTCCGGATGCAGTGAAGGTGTTTATCAGTCAGACTCCCCGCTATCGGCGTCCACCTTCCTTTTAGCCATTTTTGGGGAGGGGAGTAACTAAATCCAACCTTCGCTCTGACTGCTGATAAAACAATGAAACCAAAGCCCCCTTGCTGCGCTGCAGTTACTTCCGCTACCGTTGCATTGTGGGTAATGTAGTGTTGGTGCGTGCAAAAACACCAGCGGGCGGATGTGGCCTCTGGGCCGTAATCTGGCCTGTAATGAAATAATTCAGTACGGGCCAGATCTGTCCCGCGGGCCTTGACTTTGACATATTTTCTCTAAATGTTCCAGACAGCAGGACAACCCCATGTCTAAAATAAACACACTCATATTATGCATGGGTTTACACGCTGCATGTACTGACACACATGATCAGCGATACGTTAAAGGGGCGTGATTGTGGTCACAATGAGAGAAAACAGGAGGACTTGCAGGACTGCAATTGGTATCAAGAGTAATGCTTTGGATATTCTTACAGTCAACAGCGTAATGATGGGTGTGTGCAGGGTGTGTGAGGGGGTGACTGGGGGACACAAGGGCATATAAATGTCACATTGCTGCAGTGATTATTTTGTCAGGGCCCGTGGTTGTAACCTTAGCTTTATTTTCACTGCTCTGCTATGCAAAATAGGAGCGTTGATCTCTCCCGTGCCAAACACACACACACACACACACACACACACACACACACACACACACACACACACACACACACACACACACACACACACACACACACACACACACACACACACACACAAAACAAACACACAAACAGCACTGTGCCAGTGAGAACAGCCGTCTAGTCCTGTCCACACTGAATTCATAGAGTTAGCAGGAGCACTTCTTCAGTTGGGATATAAAGACACAAATCCAAGATGACAGATTCTGGTACACAGGCACATAAAGATTAATATAATAGTTTGATCCAACCACACCATGTCCAGAAACACCATGTACAATACAACACTACATTAATTATTATATCAACATTCAACCTTCATCAGAAAAGCAGAATTTACAACAGGCATTGTGGAGCCAGCGACCCTGACTCATCCAAGACAAACATGCAGATGCTGATGAACTGTGATCCAAGGAAACTTTTAAATGCTCCTAATACTTCTGGTGGTTCTCAATCCCAATCCAGCACAAAAGCGAGGGGAGAAGCCAAGACCGAGAGCCAATAGTATCGCTTGCGTTGAGAAATGGTCTTGTAAGACCACCAAAGGTTGTGATCAGCCCTTCTTTTCCCTCTGTTGCCTCCCTGAACTCTAATCTAGCTTTCCCTTTCTCTTGCTTCACCTCCACATTCTCTGCTTCCTCCTCTGCTTACTGTCCCTTCCTTTAAACTGTCCTACACTCAAAAACACAGCCAGTGTGCATTTGAGTGGGAGAGACGAGGCAAAAGTCTCTTGAGTCTTCATTTAACCACATCCTGTTTGAGGGAACCAATGTGTATGCCCCTTCAGGCCATTGCTCAACTTACTGATGTGTAACCGAGCGAGGCTTTTTGTAGAAATGACGGACTGGCAGAGCTCAGTTCACAGCTACAGTACAAAGGCTGTGAATATGCTAATATTGTTAGCATAAGTACGGAGTAGAACGCCAAATATACATGTCTGATTTGTCCTGGTTTTTTATTCAACATTTGGATGGCTACCTGTCTGGAATAAAATGTTGGTGCATTATGTCCTCCTCTCAAACATGTATTTTGCATCTATCATCATCAGTGAGCAAAAATCTAATATAGTTCTTGTTTCTTATGAGTTTTTTCCTGCATGCACTAAATCTGCACCACTACTTCTCATCATTGTGAGAGAAAAAAAATATCTTGGAGGTCTTTCACTATAATAACATTTTAAAATGTACTTTCTACTGTAATACATCAATATGCAGATCTGTTTTGAATCAAGACTTATGAATGTTAATGTGGTCCACCTTTATTCCATGACTTAAATCTAGTTTTTGTGTTTAATGATTTAATTATTTGAGTCAGGTGAAAAGTCGGTCCCCTGGTTGCTGGGCTGGCTGTTTCTGACCATGTGTTTCACATCCAGATTGTTGTGGTTGTGAACTTCTAGGCGTGGTGTTTCTAGTGCCACAAAGGTGCTCCTCATTGCTGTTCAGCACCTCAGAGGGTTCTGCCCAATATCCAGCATCCTGAAACTCCATGAGCAATGAAAAATGGAAACAACGAGTATCTATGAACACATCTGGAGGACAGGCCCCTGAGATAAACCGCTGAGAGAATGCCTCAAGCAGATGAGGGGTAAGTGGGTATTCAGTGGAAGACCAAAACCTTGTATGAGAGGTTTCATTGACAGTTAATGGAAGTGATTTCCTTTTTTTTTTTTTAAATGTACAGGTGGCAGGAAAAGGCTGGACTGACAAACTCTCAGGAGGTTCTGAGCACCACATCCATAAAGGCAAGCGTCTACCATAACATACAGAACATAAGTCTTGAAAATGCCCCAAAGACCAGTCCAGTATATAGCTGCACGGTGTAAAATACACACTGAGATACACTGCACTGAGAATAATAACAAAGCAGTTGGGATAGTGTACAGGAACATCTGTATGGATTAGCAATCCCTAAGTGCTGGTGGGAAGCACCAATGAAAGTGGTTGAGAATGACAGAGCTATGATCATGTGGGACTTGAAATCCTAGACCGACATGAAGATGCAACAGACAGAGTGGTGGTTGACAAGGAGCAGGAGAGGGCAGTTGCGATAGATGTGGGGATCCCAGCTGACAGTAACTTCAGAAAGAAGCGCAAGATGTTCGAGAAGCACCAGGGGCCGAAGAAACAGCTGGAACAGATGTTGAATTCGAAAAACCAAAGTGGTTCCAGTGGTGAGTGGAGAATTATGGGCTGTGACCACCAATCTGGATGATTGGCTCCAGCTGATTCCAGGTAAAAAGTTGGAGGTTTTGAACAGCTAAGACACTGCAGAGGGTCCTGAGACTCCCATTGTTATTACTCCTCAACCGAGGTCATGTGTTTCTGACATACCTTCCAAGCTAAATCCTGAAGAAAACCACCATTAGTAAAATGTGTTTTTTTCCCCTCATGATTAATACCTGAATAAAACGACAACTAAATTAGCTTTGAATGGTCAACCATGTACCATGTTGGTCAAACAGTGGTAGGATGATTGCTTTCAAGTCCAAATTCAAACTGGACAATTTATTAATATTATTACTATTATTATTATTTTCTATTGCTGTGACAATAGAAAACAATGCTGCCGCGTCAAAATTTTTTCTAGTCCTACCTTTAGAGGCAGTGTTGATGATGAATTTCTGAACACCTGCAGATCAGATGGCAAAAATGTATATATATATAAATGTGTGTATATATATATATATATATATATATATATATATATATATATATATATATGTATGTATGTATGTATATATATATACTGTGTATATATATATACTGTGTATATATATATATATATATATATATATATATATATATATATATATATATATATATATATATATATATATATATTCAATTCTTGACTTATTCACACAGACCAAGAGAAACGGAGACAGAGTGAGAGAAACAGAGAGAAGATCTATGAAAGTGAGAATGTGAGAGACAGAGGAAGGGAGATTATTAATACAGCTGGCTGTCAGCTCCTCAAACTCACCAAGAGGTCCACAAGTACTGAAGGCTTCTCTTCCTGTCACAGCATGAGGTACAAACCTCACTCTGCATAGGAGATGGTATGTTTTCAGCTGGCACTACTCAACCTTGGCAGCAAATGTCTCCTGGCAGAAACGGGAACAAATTTGTCTTTGGGGTTTACTACAGTTTAGTCTCTGAAGTGTGTGTGTGTGTGTGTGTGTGTGTGTGTGTGTGTGTGCGCGTGTGTGTGTGTGTGTGTGTGTGTGTGTGTGTGTGTGTGTGTAGCAGTGAAGAAGCCTGGTGATTATCACCACTTGAGCCAGAGGAGCAGGAGTAAGGTGAAGGACAACTGACAGCCTAATGCTTACAGTGAGATGACCATAATATCCTCACATTAAATGTCAGTGATGGAGCAAATGCACAATCCTTACCATGAAGACTTAAATCCCACAAAATACAGTGTTCTAATAAAATACCGTTAAGCCAAATGCTAAAAATTCTTCTTTCTCTTTTGTATGGTTGTTTTCTTTAATGTAGCTACTTGCTATGGTAACCCTATCCTCTGTGCAAGCGTAAGAATATATACATACAGTCAATTGTGGAATTGAAATTAACCAACTTGTAAAATGCCGACAGAATTGTGTTTGTTTTCCAGCTTATCTTGGCCACGGTTGGTCTGCGTTCACCAGACCTGTGTGTGGTCCTGCTGTGGTTCAGCTGCTCACAATCATTTCCATTTAAACATATCTGTGGTCCTCAGTGCTAACCACCAGTGTTATCCACTACATCGGAGGTAACACCAAAAGCTTTGCCCTCTGCATGACCGCCTCTATATGTGTATGTGGTGTTTGTGAAAAATGCATAATTAGCACTGTGGGTGTTTGCGCAACCATTTGAAGATATGAACATGTGAGAAATTTATTGTTTTTGGTCTTCTAGTGTTTTAGTAAAGAATTTTTCTCATACAGGCAACATAATGGCAAGTAAACATGAGAGATATGAGTCCTGATGGATAACAGTGTTTGGAACTGCGGGGCCACTTCAAGGCATTGTGCCCCAGTGATCAATGACACATCTCCAGGGGGTTCCTTCCCACCACAAGCAGCAGCTTAGAACAGATCATTGGGAAAGAATGTGGAGGCCCTCTCATCAAGTACTATCAATGATGTTTCTCTCAGTGGCTTAGTCTTCAATAGGGCTTCTAGGCACTTACTGGTTTACCCATGTGAATATTTTTGTGCAAACTGAAACCTATAATCACACTTCTATTTACCACAAAATCAGGTTTATCGATTACCTATCAATTTTTAACACAAAGTCTTCAGTTTTGTTTCTTTTCAAATTGAATGTTGTCATGTCATATTGCAGAAAAACAGCTTAATCTTAATCCCCATTTCACCAGTGGAATGAGTGTTGACCGTTTTTCACTCACAGAACCCCCGAGAGGGCAACAGTAGTGTCATTGTGGCAGAGAAAATTTTCCAGGTTCGACTTCTATACGCAACGGATGGACTTTCCTATAATTCATCCAGAAAAAAGGAATCACAGATTGGATGCCTGACCCAGAACAGCTCCAGTCCCATTATGCAGTGATAAATGACCCAGCAGCAAGTCAGAGTCTTTGGACCATAGAATGAGGAAGAGCAGGATCAACTGGATATGATTCACATAGAATTTTGCTCTAGGGACAAGATCAGAGAAACAGTAGAGGATGGATTAGACCACTAGGACAATGGGAATTATCTTGTCAGTGCACAAGGAAGTGAGGCTAAGTTGATGGGCGGTGAAAGAGAAGGCAATAAAGCTTGTCTCATTGTAGACTACCGGGACCTTGGTCTTGACCCGAAGACCAGAAGATAGAAGTGTACTCCTGGCACTGACAAAGTCTCTGAATGTCTTTTCTACATAAACACACAGATATGAGACGGCAATCCAATTCTAGCATGTATGTGCATGTTTTTCAAGAGGATTGTTTGTGTCTATTTCCTAAACAAATACATATGTCTGCTGCGGTTGGCCTTCGATTCCTGTGTCATGGTCTTGATTGTCTCTCTTTCTTGTGAGACGGCCCTCTGGGACAGAGGCTTGCATGAATGAATGAAACGCCAAATACGCACACAAAAACGCATGAATGTACATATACACACAACAGTCTGCCACATCTCTTGTTATATGAAGGCCAAAAACTTTCCCACATTCAACCACTCAAAGATCTGCCAACAACAATAGGACTAGTACATGAATGTATATGGATGAGAACCGATACTTCATATTAACACAATCTTTCTACTGAAGGTCAGCTTCACTGAAAAACTTTCAACACTAAATTTTTTAAACATCGTTTTATTTAAAAAGTACACAAACGGGACCAATATTTTTCAATAAGGCAAACCTCAAATATTAACAATCACTCACATCAGATGACTCAAAATTTCATAGTCACAGTTTATGGGTACCACTTGCAAATCATAAATAAAACTCTAAATAATACTCTCTTCTTTTTTTTTTAGTTATAGACTTTAAATTATTTTTGTTTTGTCATAAAAAAAATCATCAGACAAGCACTTTTATTACAACCCCAGCCACATATAATCATCATCTGTAGTTTTTTTTTTTTTATCCTCAGACTCATTATTGTCCGTGAAAAGTCAGAGTGGGCCAGTGGAAGGTGCAACTGTCTTCTCTGCCAGTTAAGTGGCTCTGATGCCCAGTTCCAAACCCAGCTACAGAACCCAGCCCTGAAAAGACTGAACAAGGTGTTGTGAATGTAAGCGTGACCACTCATGGAGTTTCTAAACTACCATACTATGTGCATTGCTAGCAGTAATACTGTTTCTCCCCAAGCGCCTCTTGTATGCAGTTCATGTGATATTGCTAAATCACCTGTAGTGATCACACTTAGCACCTTTAATCGCTATCAATTGTCAATCCTTTCATACAAGTGCCTCGTAGGGAGGAACCGTCTGGACTAGGGTTTGCAGGTGGCTAATTGGAATTGGGCAGGTATCTACGGGTAGGAGTGTTTTGCTCTACGGCATTGTTGCGATTCTTTTGCATGCCGAGCCAAGCCGATCCAAGTCGTGTTCTGGATGGAGAGGCGTGGCGAGCTCTGGTCACCTATGGAGCAGTGCCAGCAGGATGCAGAGCAGTGTTACTATGAGAGATGGGGCGAGATCCACAGCTCCTCCACACTCCATTGAGTTCTCCTATTGAGGGAAAAGGGTGAGACTTTGGTTAATAATTCACAAGTGTGTGTGTGTGTGTGTGTGTGTGTGTGTGTGTGTGTGTGTGTGTGTGTGTGTGTGTGTGTATGTGTATGTGTGTGTGTGTGTGTGTGTGTGTAGAGCAGATACCTCCGGGTGAAAAGGGTGACAAGTATCTGGGCGCCTTCTGTCTTTCTGAATCTTCAACCTCTCACACTTCAGAGATTCATTATGTGCAGCTGAAGTTAAAGATATAATAGACAGTGTGCTTTCTCTGCAGGGTGTTTTCCTGCTGACTGTGTCTCTTTCTCATTATATAGTGTAAATGCAGTGCACCCTGGGAAGATGCTAAAGATGCAGCGGCACGACAAAGATAACGAAAGCAAACTGAGCAATGCTAGAAGAATAGCAGCAGCAGAAGAGGTTGCTCTATAGAACAATACTATTTTTTAGATTTTTTTTTATTTAAAAAAGGGTCTGAAAACAAAATAAACAGCAGTTAACATTTGAATAATTAAGTAGTGTCAGTATCAGTATCTAATCACTGATTTGGCACACGCACAAACACACTCTTGAATAGAGAGCTGTCTCAAAGACTTTCCACCAGATCTGGTCTTACAGCGAAGGACACACAGTGGTTTTAGTAATGTGACCCTTGCAGAGGAGAGTAGACTACTGCTTTTAATAACATAAGTAAGTAATACTGTTATTTTTCTCACTGGTGTGGGGTAAGTCTTACTGGAAAAAGTGCTCGTCACTCTCAGAAACCATTCATTGATTCATTTATCTTCTTCTGAGGGAGTTTTCTGTCAAGAATGTCAAGGTTTTTCTTGCATCAGTTTGTTCTCAGAAGGATATACATGATTTCAACCGGGTCCATGGTGATTGGCTCAAACATGCTGCAGTCGCACTTGTTGTCTACCACCACCATGAAGAGATTACTGCTGGGGATCTGCTGGATCACAAAGGACCTGTCGATCACAGCACACACAGCCAGAAACAAAAAATAAATATGAGTAAAGAGAGCAGCAAAGGAGTGAAAGTCAGATTGGCAAATCAACAAGGTAGACTGATGTGATGTAAATTTCCATGTGTTCAGAAGATTTGTGTTACAAAATACAAGTATTCTCTCCTGGCTGGGGGACGACGCATTGAATGGACTGCACATAGGAAGCATGTCAAGATGATGGTTTGTCTCTTTGCCAGCTATCAGTAGATATACAGTGACGGACAGACCCACACCAAATGACACACATATACTTCACTCCACCCACTCTTTCTTCCTCATTTTCTTTCCTTCCCTCTCTTTTGTCTCTCTTAGATCCTATCCAAAGCAAGCACCAGTGAAGTGTTGCCGAATGTAAAACAATCCAAAGGGAGACAAATGGGAACCACACTTTCACGCTCACAGCTTCCCATGGTTGTGTTTAACTGGCCTGAGAGATTGGGCCTCGGCTCGGTCTTCTGCCTGTGATTTATCACCGTGGATAAGCTTTATGAAGAAGTGAAGTCGTAAAGAAGATCTCTTCTTTCTGTCACCCTTTCTTTCTTTATCTCTTGCGCCTTTTCCTCCCTCTTCTCTGCTGCAGCTGGTAGATTTACTGAGTTCACGGTTAGAAATTTATCAGAACGGTATGAGAGCACGCACACATGACCGAACACACAAACGCAAGCAGAAACTCTGCATGAGTTAACTTTCTAAACTCTTTTAAAGGAGAAACTGAGATGAAGGGGGAGACTTGATGAAAATATATCAAGTATCATGAAAATATCCATCCCTAATAATTCAATACTATGACCAATTTAATCTGACCACAGCTTCCAATCCCCGAGTAGCACCAATCCACCACACTCTAATATCATCATCCCACTGTGACCAACCAAACCAAACCAAACCAAACCAGCCCAGCAAATAGACCAAGCCATGTCCAATCAGACTCAATTATCTACTGATGTTTAATAATCACCCCTGCAGAGCTAGGTCTGTCCAACTCAACCATTTATGAATATCCATGCATGCTATGTTGTGTCTTTATCCTAACATGGTGTCCTAGTGCAGTAGCTAGTGGATGGCTGAGAACTGGAAATCACCCTCCTTCAATTTGTTTGTTTGAGAAAAGATAGAAACATAAGTCATGGAAGACAAATGAAGAAATGCTTTAAGAATATACTGATGTACAGGAAAAGATAGCGAGACACAAATAAAAGATAAATGAATACATTTCCTTTTAAAGTTTTGGCAGAACGCATCACAGCATCTGATAAAAATGCTTATCTAAACAATTTGGTCATAAAGGGAAAGAGTTTAATCTCTCTGGTGTTGGATGTATTGAAGCTCAATTGAAAGGTTACAGCTAAGATGAAATTATTTCATAATAAATTGTGCTTAACACATGTGTAATTTTTGATGCAGACCAGTAGCAAAGTCTTCCTACTTTCATGGTGAAATCATTCTGCGGTAAGCTTTGGCCAAACGCAGTTGGGTATTTTTGGGTGTCTAGCAGAGAATGTTCGCATTTTTCCAATGATTGAATCATTGCACGTCTAGCCATAACCATAACTGGATGGACAATATGGTTGTCAGAAATAAATTTCTTCACAGTTTGGAAATTTGACCGTCCATTACGGTAAGTAATTTAGCATTTAATAATTCCTTATGTTGAAATTGTGCCAGTAAAATCTCAACAAACAGACTGCTGGGTTTTAAGCACAAGGCTGTCATCTGACTTGTTTCTCTTATTAGATTAGGGGATAATGGACACCATTATCCTACTATTCTCTTTTTTTTAATCCTTAATACGCATTTTACATCAATCCAAGCTGCAAATTACATCTGGTGGGTTTTATTTGAAATGTTGAGCTGATGTCTGGATTCCTAACTTCCAGCAGCTGTTGATATTAGTGCATCTAAAAGACATAAGTAGGTCTTGCTTGAGTAACAGGAGCAATGAAAAAAAGGGAATGCTGAAAAAAAAACGTTTGGAAATCTGAAAATGTGTCAGAAGGGGACTGCTTTCCATGACAGTTAAGAAATAGAAATGCTGTGATAATAGTACATCGAGTCACAATAAGGAATGTTAAGTCCGCTGCAACACAATTATTACTGTGACCCGTGACAAATTTCATGAATGTCCTACGGATGACGGCATGGTTACAAACTGAAACACGAAAGCTGTAGCTCAAGGCTCTCTTTTCCGGACATTTCTCATCTGGGATGACAAAAATCCTGTGGAGGAAGAAGGACATACAACTGTGAGTTTTCTCGCTGATAGTGACATTGACGACGTTCTCTTGTTTGACATGTGACACGTTTCAGTCCCGGGAAGCTGCCAACACATTTGCCATGCCATTCTGTCTCACCAAGGCATTGGGGAAACGGGCACACGCACACGCACACGCACACACACACACACACACACACACACACACACACACACACACACACACACACACACACAGTTATAGTAAAAGCAGATTTTAAAGGTAAAACTTGGGGTTTCCAAGAGCATAAAGTACACACACACACACGTCTCGCTGAAAATATGAGAAAGGCCTCAGTCAGCCTATAATCTAAAACAGATGTTTATCACCAATATCCTCTATTACTAATATGACCAATAAAATTCCACATTACTGAAATAAAAACTCCCATTTTACTTTGTCAAATTCATTGTGCTCTAAAAAAGATTTATTTAAAGGCAACTTGTCGGTCGGGGCACACAACCGTTCCTGCTAAGCGCAGCACTTGCAGCATCGTTCGAGGGGAGGCTGTTCTTCTCTGAAGCACACTCCTGTCATGCGTGTGCAGATGGGAGTAAGCATGTTGGGGGGTGTGGGAGGGTGGGGGGGTTGCATTTGGGATGTGACTGCATCCCCAACCACAATTTATTCCTTGCACCCAGAGCAGTGGTTTCTCTGCTGACCTTGTGGGGCAGTACCGACAGCAGACACACAAGGAAAACATGAAAACACACACACGCACACACACTCACACACACGCACACACACATGCACACACGCACAGACACATACACAAATAAACAACATTAAAAAAAAAAAAACGGGCTCTGAGCTTCCCTGGCAGTTCCACAGCTGGGAGCAATGAAGGGTCTATTGGAGGGATCTAGAGAACACCCCACAATTGCCTGACAGAAAAGCCCAAATTGTTAATGGGGACCACACTCATTTTCCCATTTTTAAAGGAAGCCTTTTTTCCACCGCTCTCCCTCATCTCTTAATGCCTCATATTTCAAACTGCCTGAGAAGAGAGTGAGTGTCTGTGTGTTTGTGTATATGTGTGTGCGTCTGATGGATTGCCTGGATAAAAAGAATTCAACATACAACAAATGATTAAAATGTGTTCCTTATTATCGGGGATTAAACGGATAAAAGGTATTAAAAAAAAGATGAGTTCATGGGATAATTATTTTTTCTTTGTTACATTGTTTTATGGAACCGTGCAGCTGATCAAACATGTGTTTCATTTAACAGCAAACAGATATTCACACTGCTGTTGATGTTCACACGTGTGTGTCTGCAAGTGTGTTTCTCATACTTGATGCAGCCGTCGCAGTCGAGGCTGCCTGTGTTCTCTTTGATGGTTCTTTCGGAGATGAACGCCGGGTACTCTGTGTCGCATGGTACCTGCATGGTCCGACCCATTCTCTCAGCTGCCCCAAGGAAACGTGAGGAAACAAGGAAGGAAAAGAAATTGAGTGAGAAAGCCATAAAACAAGTTCTTTTTTAGTCGTGTTTTTCTTTAAAACTCTTTGTAAAATAATTTGTAATTAAAAAAATATGACTTTGCAAAAAAGAAGCATAATCTCTGAGGCTGAGACATTTCTTGTGCTGGGTAAATCTAGGCCAGCCGTTTGTGGTGGTGTTGCTTAAACTCTCCTGCCACCCAGAGGTTTCAAACAGTTCTACAGAAAAGAAAGAAGAGGGAAGCAAAATCCAGTCCAGGGGACGATATTTTATCAGCATGCTTTTATTATAATAAGGCTATTCTAATCCAAATACGTATTGAAATGTTGAATTTTAACGACAAGCTATGTTCAAGTAGACGTGACAGATATTTGTAAATCGGATCCGGCTAATCACCACTTGTCAGCAGGGTTAATATGTATGTGAGTGTGTGTGTGTGTCTTGTATATAAATTATCTGCATGTGACAAATGCAGCCTAAAGTATATGAATAAACATCTGGGATTAGTTCAGGTTGAGTGGCGATGTAGATTGGGTTACTGACTGCAAAATTGGGATGTTTCAGCTGCGTGTGACAGGCCTGTGTCTGTATTGTAAAAAGATATAGAAAGTCCTGCTAAGACCTGAGGCTAGCGAGCTGTGAAATTGTCTCAACTGCTTGGCAAGCAGCGATGCTCAGCCTCCCTCGATTTGGGATAAGTGTGTGCGAGGAAAGCGTTTTATAAAGTTTCATTTTGTGGTTCATTCCCGCTTTCTCCCCCCCCCCCTCTCACATTAACGCATGAAAAAAGTCAATATTAGTTTTGGCTGGAATTAATACAAGAATATGATGCTGCTTAGTCAGGCTTTAATTTCAGACAGGCAAACACATTTCAACACTACATAAAACAAAAGGCATCACAGTATTCGTAGCTTGGCAGTAATTTGTGCAAAAGTGTGTACGCTTTTGTGGAGGAAAGAGACAATTTTTTTTCTTAAATGGAGAAAAGAATGAGTGACAGAGAAAAATAATTAATTTTTTTTCTGATACAATGATGGCATGGCTTCCGACCACAACTAATGTAACACACATCCTTATAGATCATAAAACCATCAAGCATAACCCACCGATGCACAAACAAATACAAATGTGACGACAAGCAGACAGGCTGACACACACCCAAACCCATGCGCACCCACCCTCACCCTCTCTCAAACCGAGGTCACTTGAGGTAATCTTATGTTCTGCCATTTTTATTTTAGGGTTTTGGATTGTGCCTCTTTGCGCTGTTTTTCCAGTGGTCACGCTGACGCAGAGGAGGAAACGGAGGGGAGATAGTGAAGATGAAGACAAAAGGTCAGAGTTGAGGACGTCGGTTGTTTACTTGGTATGCTTCATGGACTGCAGCATTGCTTTATCTTTTAAAACGTAATCCTTTATTTATGCCTGCAGACTAACTGAGATCTGGATTTAGATGAAAATGTGTATGATTCAGTGTGTTCTCATCTTTGCGTTATTCTTTTAGAAATCCTTAAGATTTCCTCTTTACGGGAATAAAATATCTTCCCTGACTCAGTGGCTCCAAAAGGCTGCGTTAGAAAAACTTTCTTCCAGACCAGAATTCTACGGCTGACGGATAAAGTGTCCACTTTTCAACCAACTGTAAGCGAATCATAACACGGTCTACAAAAGATTGTGAATTGTTAGGATTTACAAGTTTGGGGTTTGGACTGAAACCTAATATCACAGATCAGCATCGTGCATGTGCATTCGTAGCGTTGTTTCACTTGTAATCAGTAATAAAACGTCTTAAACCCTCTTTTGAATACGTGTTTATTCCTCCCCTTCCTTCTGTTGAAAATACTTTTTCAAATAAAAGATAGAAATGAGAGGGAAGACTTCGACCTCTTTGAGTATTTCCTATAATTCTACAACTGATTCATGTGGATTTCTGAATCAAGGTATTTTATTTCATTTTTAAACAGATAAACCAAAATGAAATATTCCAATGGTCAATTTAAAAGTAATTTAAAAAGTAGATCCTACTTGTTATTGTTACTTGTGGTTTCGTTTAGGTTTGAGGTGTGTTATAGATACAGCAGTGTTTTTCAGTTGTTACAAGTATCAATGAATATTTCAAGCATTTCTCTTCATACAGTTCGTATTATCGGGAGCATCTGAGCCAAGCAATTAAAGTCCTGGAAACTTCCCTCCAACAACACTTCGAAATAAAAATAATTTCACTGTAATTTTGCCAAATGTTCTCACTCAGAAAGCAAATGTTATCATTCATGACGAACAAAAAACAGTAACAGCAGGGAACATTATATAAAAAGATGAACTTTAATCTCTGAAGTTTGAATGGTTTTTCATATAAATCAGTATCTGATTATGAAATAAGACATTTTTACTTTATCAGCTGTAGTGAAGGGCATTGTTTTTTATTGTTACTTTTATCATGGTGATCATACTTATTTATGATGATGCATTAATTTCACATACACTGACAGTTAGAAACTAACACAATGTGCTCTCCATTGATTAGCTGGCCACTGTGCAGCTCCACTGGAGCAGAACCCTGAATACTGGATGCCTCAGTATTCAGGGTTTCTTATTGTTCACAGCTTTATATCCATTTGTTACAGGAGCTGTTTGGGATCTTTCTTTTTTTTACACTTTCAATTCTGATTCTGGACATTAAATCAAAGACTTTTATTGAAATAATAAATGCATGAAAATGGAACTTTAGAAATTTATTCAAGCCTGCAATTAATGGTTCAGTTGAGAATATTTAAAAAAAAACAGGAAAAAAAAAAAGATTGTCAAAAATAAAGATGAATGTAAATCATAGTATGTAGTCAAATCTGAGAAAAGTTTCCCACACATTCTCATTTTAGATACTATATCATAGTTTCTTTTTGGTAAGATGTTATTATTTAAAACCTGAACTAATTTGCACACTATGAATTTAAAATGAAAAAAAAAAAAAAATTTACAAATTCAACAGACAGACATAAAACAAAAAAATCATATTACACAGTGCGATGTGTATGCACCAAGTCTTGAATACATGTGTACAGAGGGAGAACCAGCAGCGTTTTGGTGTACTCCTACCTTTAGCTGTGAGGTCAGCGTGCCACCAGCTGTACAAGTTAAACTCCACCAGGAATCTGAAGAAGAAAGAGACGTCCATGTAACACACACATCAACCCATGCCTGAAGGATATTACATTCTTGACCACAACCATTTTTTCCACATATGACAAATGTTCCTCAACAGCTAAAGATGGGAGTAGTAGTAACTGTTTATATTAAAAACTTGCTTTAAGTGGTTGTTTCATACATAGTTGATATATAAATGCCAAATATCAAAAAGAAAAGTAATCCAACCAAAAATAAAATGTAATCTAATGTCAAATAATGGTAAGTAGAATGTGACATTAGCATTTCCTATTTACAGATCACTTAATAGATGATCATCAGCTGCCTCTGTTTAGGGCTTGTTATATTATATGACTGTATAAAATGTGATAAATTTTTAATATAAAAAGGCGGCTCACAAGGTTTCAAGCTATTTTAACATTTACTGTAGATATAACAGATAAGTTGACTAAGTCATGTCATCGTTTATACTGTGATTTGATTTGAAGTGCCAGAAAATGAAGCACGGAAAAAGAAGTCGAGAGATCACCAACATTTAAAAGACAAACGTTTGTCTGCACGGCTACAGGCTGCTAAATTAGCATCGACGATTCATCTCTCCCAGATATACACCGATAGCAACAACAGGCCACCCGGGAAGACTCCACAACACAGAATCACTGCAGTACCCGGACAGCAGGAAACATCAGGTAGCCATTACTGCTCATGATCACCACTGATCATGTCAACATACATGTGGAGGAGCTCGTAAACAAACCTACAGTTGATCTATAGTCTCAAACAGGCAGTTAATCTAATCTGACAGGAGAGGTCACCGTACACGTATGCAGCAAACGTGTGTTGTTACCAACAGACAAGAAGACTCTCTCTCTCACACACACACACGCACGCACGCGCGCGCGCGCACACACACACACACACACACACACACACACACACACACACACACACACACACACACACACACACACACACACACACACACACACACACACACACACAACATGAGGGCCTTACATGACAAGCTCAGTCAGGATCCACTTCATGGCTGAGAAGAAAGCAAAGTAAGGCTGGGGAGGAAACAGAGACAGAACAGTGATCAGCCATTAAAAACATGCGAAAAACAATATGTGTATCCCCAAATTTGGTAAAAACAATGTGTGTAAAGACTCACATCCAAAAGTCTGTGTCCACTGTCACTCCTCTCTGAATAGACCCAGCACAGAGCCTGATAGTCATACAGTGTGACCCTTAGTGGATTAAAGTCAGAGAAAGAAGACAGAGAATGAGACGACATCAGAAAAACAGATAATGTGAGGTAAGACGGACAAAATGTTTTTTATAGATTGAAGAAATAATACTTTTGTAAGGTATATATATATGACCCAGGTGAGGTGATAGATGCCTAGAATCACATGCTATCTCTGCTATTACATGCTTGGCGAGGTCGTTTTGACTGCTGTGTGGGAGCAGGAAGGGAAGATCCCACCTCTGCTATAACTGCCGCTTTACCTACGGATAATATATTAGATGGATGTGGCGAGAATGGAAAAAGGAAAAGAACTGAAAACTGAGAGCTTCCCGCCGGGAGGTTCCACAAAGTGAGGTAGGATGGTGTGTGTGTGTGTGTGTGTGTGTGTGTGTGTGTGTGTGTGTAAGATTCAGGGATATTGGGGGGATATCGCAGGATTTAAAGGCTTAGTAGCCCCTGAGGGTGTGAGGTCTAGGTCTGTCTGGGAGAGGTTATTGAAGGGGTTCCTAACACACACACACACACACACACACACACACACACACACACACACACACACACACACACACACACACACACACACACACACACACACACACACACACACACACACACACACACACACACACACACACACACACACACACACACACACACACACACACACACACACACACACACACACACACACACACACACACACAGAAAGGACAGTCTTTCACATAGCCTGTAGATGAATTCTGATATATTTGACACTTCTTTGTGTGTGAACCTGTGATGTCTGAGTGGACCAGGGCTATCCGCAGCCTCAGGTAATGTAAACCTCAGTCACAGCACTCGTGACACACAAGTCGTGCAGACGGAACCATTTAGTGCTAAGCCAGGCCACGTAATAGGCTAAATTAATTTCTGTGTATGACAATGAATGTATTTTTGCATGTGTGTGTGATAACAGTATAAGAATGTGGTTGTGAGATGCATGATCCTCAATTATTTGGCTTAGGAATACATTTTTCTCTATAAATTTTGTATTATTTGAACAGAAAGAATGAAACAAAAATAACCCATAATAATTTATGCGAAAGACAAATAAATCCAAGCTGGCAGCTTGAGTCAACTTCCAGTTGTGCACTTTTATAACATTTGAGTCGGTTAATTCTCTGCAGATGGCACAGGGTTAAGACAGATCATTGTGGATTCATTAGCGTTAAGATCTATAAGCTCAAACACTCATCATGCTAATGCAGTACCGGCATAAGTCACATCATTCAGTCATCATGCATCCTTCTTAGCTTTAAACAATCCCTCGTCAGCCGGCATTAAAGAATCAGTGAAAGCACTTGCAGGCCTCTTTGTTTTTTCATGAGTGGGACTCAAAATCATTCAGTGTCAGCTTTTGAGGTTCATCCATATGATAAACAGGCGTGGTTGTCTGTTTGTGCCATGGTTTGTCACCCGTGATTTTTATACTGAGACAGCACGGCCCACATCCTGAAGGCAGAACTAAATGCCGGGTACAGTCGATGCAATTTCAGAAATATACTTTTGAGCTACTGTCCAAATGTAAATTTAACTTTTTGCTGAGTAAAGTTCACTGAAAATCTCACAAGAATTACACCAGAATAGTCGACTCCACAGTGGAACCATAGTGTGTGTCTGTCTGTGTCTACCATTCCGGATTTCTGATATCCTCCAGGGATAAATCTCGAAATTAATTGCAGAAAGTCACCACCCAGTGCTGCTGGCATTTTCCAAGAGACACAAATCTACAGAAAGCAATATATGCATGAATATACGTGCATGCGCGTGTGTGTGTGTGTGTGTGTGTGTGTGTGTGTGTGTGTGTGTGTGTGTGTGTGTGTGTGTGTGTGTGTGTGTGTGTGTGTGTGTGTGTGTGTGTGTGTGTGTGTGTGTGTTACTCCTTATTCCTTCGTTTCAGGAAAAGATTTGCTGTAATCCCCTAATGGGGAACTCTGCTGAGCGAGGGGTTAGAGTTCAACGCTGAATAGCTCAACACTATTGGCCAAGTTAGCAGCTGTCAGCGCAGAGGGAGACATGCTCTCATGGCTGGTCTTATATTATGCACATACATTTATACACACATATGCTGACATGCACACTCTTACATACACTTGCGCTACTACGTATGAGCACACACATCCCAAACACACGTCCTGTTTGAAATTCTTACCTCTTGAAAGAGCCCATCTGTAGAAGCTTACTCATTACCGCTCCCTCTGCTTCTCCAAAAAAATTCCCAGTCTGAGGAAGAAGGTTTTGATTTTTTTTTTTCAATAAAACAAGTTGTAATAAATGCAAATGTAAAACAAACTGTGTATTTATAAAGCCAGAAGCTCTTATAGGTAGAAATATAGACACAAATTCTGGTTCAGAGGGGTAGTAGATGTAACCAAAGTATGCAGGCACCCTATTTTTCTAAATAATCTGTGGGGTCCTCCCCTCTGTTACACCGAGTGACTAAATGCCCATGAGAAAAATCTGTGATACAAACATGCTTCATGCCTTTCTGTGGACAGAACTAATGATGACATATCCCCCCATATAATGTTTCCAACAGCCTGTCATTTTCAAACAAACATGACCTGGTGACGCTGCGCAAACACATGGGATCAGTTTTTGATTATAATCACAAAGAACAACCGCCTCATCTTTGGATCTAGCAAGAGGCCTCTGCACCCCTCATTCTCATTTTTATATCTGTTGATGTCACATCGAGTGTTGTGTGCACTTTTTGACATGTTTGGTATTTTTCCATCGGCCATGCACCTTGTAAAAATTTTTTTTTCAGGCAAAGTTAAGCCAGAAAATCCTGCCTCATATATTGGAATTCACCAATTTTGAATGGTTAAACTGTCTGCAAAGTCTTCTTAACAAACAATTATTTCTGCATACCAAATAACACAATTCAAAACCATTAAGATTAATGATTATTAAGAGGTCAAGTCCATTTGTCACTGCTTTCTGACAGGTGATGCACACCTAGTCAGCACTGCTCGCAGCATTGAGGTAACATTCTGCTGAACTGCATCAAAGTGACTTCACGCTGAAGGCATGTTCACTACACGGCAACAGGGAGATGAACCAACTTGGCAGGTGTAGCCCTAAATGCTCTGCCGCCTCCATGTTAAAATCAAACATTGAGCAAAGAGCCCGCTAATGAGAGATACATGAGAAGAGCGTGCAGAAGAAAAAGAAGGGCAGTCACAGCCCATGGACTGGCTTCTAGATGAGCCAAAACCAGAGTGACAGCATATCCGGTGACGACTAAGCCGATGCGAGGGCAGCATGATGTCTCCCTGTGAGCCGTCTGATCAACAATATGCATGAGAAAGTGAAAAACACAGGAAATCGAATATAAAATCTGTGCATATAGTCACAGATTACAATTTTGCACATTCTTAGATTTCCACATGCTCATCACTGTTCCAACAACATCCGCTCTGATGTAACCTTAAACGTCACTTGATATAAACAGGCAGTCACTCTTGTCACAAACAATCGCTTCTAATAATCGCAGTCTAATTTTGGCATCCTTCAGCAACAGCACAGGCTTCCCGTCAAACACTGCAAAGATTACAAGATTCTCCTGCTTGGCTTCAAGTCCCTCCAAGGCCTCACACCTCCATACCTCCCCCTCCACCTCCTTCAACCCTACACGTCCTCCTGAAGCTTTTGCGCCGTGTTCCTCACTCTGCTTACTGCGTGATTATCAACTACGGGGTTTAGGGGTTTCAGTCGTTCAGCCCCTCATTTCTGGAACTCTCTCCCACAAACCATCCATGAAATTAGATTCTCTCCCCCACTTTCAAAACCTGCTTGAAAACAAAATCTTTTCAAACATCCATTCTGTGTGATCATAGCTGTTGACCTTGTATTGATTTTTAGCTATCAGCTTTGATTGTATATCCTCTTGCGTACAGTATGTCCTGATATTTATTGGTTTTTGGTTGTTGCATCTGTAAACCTTGAGTTTAACAAAAGTTACCCTTAAATAAATTGGTATAATTATTATTTATTATTAGACATTTGACTAATATCTTCTCATGAGTTAATGTTAAACCCAAATTTCCCCATTTTATTACACAATAAAAAAAGAAACGTGTTTACATTGTTTGTACTTCAATTTTACTATTCATGTTTTGTCTTGCCCAATCTGGCTCTATGTATGTGTGTTAATAACTTACCAGTGTGTAGTCCTCTGCTACCAGAATGAAGCCGTTGTTGTCAATGAGGTAGCAGTTAATGTCCTGTTAAATTGAAAACAACTGTAAGAAATAAAACCGACCTAATTACGGACATTCAATAAACTAAACGCAGATGACCAACCTCATCGTCACAGCTTATGGAGCATTTCCCATCCAATGCTGCACACTGAAAATAAAAATTTAAAAAAATCAATCAAATGTTTTTGTCTTCATACTTTTATGGAAACGCTCAGACAGGACAATGTTTTTAACTTTTTCTTTCATGATGGACGTGTACCTGTCTGCTGGCTGTCCAGAATTTCTTCTGAAAGAAATCCAGTTTCATTTGAATGCCCACAGCTGAAAGAGCGACAGCACAGCTGTTATTGGGATGTGTGTGTATTCTGTGTGTTCCAATGAAAGTACACGGTGTTTAACACAGGAGTCATCCCACAGGCAAGAGAGAGATTATTACACAGAATCAAAGTGCATCTTTCATCATCCCCCAAATGCGGGAACACATCTACTTCAATTGAAGCAAAAACCCTGCTGGTAAAAAATGGGCCATTAGGGCAATTACACCCTGCATCATACATGTGTCATCCTATCTTTCTAGCAGGCAAAGAGCATGTGTGCTTGTGTAATGGTGTGCTATCCACACACATGCCTACAGATGCTGCTAAGCACACACAAAACGCAGTTTCACATGATTTTAATGCAAAGCTCTCTTTCTGTGCCAACATGAAACACATCTTATCCCTCAGCCTGCCTCCCTGTTGATATTCCGACAGGCATTTTCAAAGCGGGTACCAAGAGCTGCCCTCACTTCCATAAGCCTCATCCCATCAGGTCTGTGAATTTGCAGATCTGACCAGAATTCTTTACTCGAAATAAAACTGTGACTGACATCACAACGTCTCAGCTTTTTCAGTTTTGGCTGAGGACAGGTTGACACGTTCACCACAGGCTCGGCTCCTCTTTCCTTAGTCCTCCTCTTCTCCTACCCCCTGCTACTGAGACTCAGTGGACCCAGGCTTTCTCTCAGTGGGGGTTTGTTGTGCTTTTGGGGTCTGTAGGTCTTTCCAGGAGCACATTTTAGAGCTTAACTTATAATTGAAGAGCATTTAAAGGCATTAAACTAAATGAAAAAGAAGGTGGCAGAAATAACATTGCACTAAGATGAGGCAGACTTAATGTTGACGAACAGTTTTTCATATACTGAGAGTATGATTTGTATGTTTCAAAATGGCATGATCTGACTGTAACACCACACAGTGTTAAAATGTTGAAGAAGAAGAATGAAGATAAAGCAGCGCTCTAAAATCAAGTGTGATGGTCTACTAGTTGTGTAATTATCGTGATCTGATCTCATTTTGTGGTAGGAAGTGAGGCAAACTCATATTTCTTTTCAAAATGAATGGAAGTTTTCATATTTTCATTTAATTATTTTTAATGACTGATTAAATAATAGTAATGATAAAATTATTGATTGGATGGGAGTAAACGAGACATTACAATGTTTGTTTTCTCACGCATGTGCGCACACACACACACACACACACACACACACACACACACACACACACACAAACAGTGCAGGAAAAGAACTTCTACAGCAGGTAGTCCACACTCTCTACTGAGCCGTTCTTGTTGCTGTTGAATGAGTATTGATGGTATTGATGTCAGCCTTGTGTCACCTCTTAAATTTTTCATTTAAAGCAGTTTATCATTGAAATATTTAATGGAGAATGTCTTCTTATATTTCACATATATTAATTTTTTTATGCATACACACATTACTGTTACTGCCTTGTTGTGATTTGTCTTTTAGGACAAGGATTCATTTTATTATCCTGTTGAGTGGTATTCAAAAGTTGCATACCAGTTGGTTGGAGTATATTTACTGACATTGGTTCACAGCCTAATCCATTGCTTCACCAGAGGTACATTTGGATGATTGCATTGTTTGTATAATACAGTATTACAGGTTGATACAATAAAGTGAATGTGCAGGTAGACTGAATCTAAAAAGGGTAATAGCTTAAGAAAACACAGACTACACCACTATATGTCAGATTGTGAAGAGATTGTGTAATTGTTTAAGTATGGTTAGGGGCTGCTGTGGCCTGTTTTAGCCCTTGCCCAGAGGAACAGGTGCAGATTATCCCATCATAAGCTTTGCCAGATCCTTTCAGCAGCCCACCATTTCTACACCCACATGGAAAACCCAGAAGGAGAGGCTAATTTAAGATGCTGGGCAACAGCAATGGAAACACACATGGTATAAAACCAGCGAGAACGTAAATCTTGAAGCCAATAAAAAAGGATACAGGAGCATCTGCATTACTAAAAAATGTAAAAACAATGGAAATATTGGCATAGAAGAAACAAAGAAAAGAGGTCTAATTTGGCTGTTACACAAAAACCTCATCATTTGTGTATAATAAAAGAAACCATTAAATAAATGGAAGATTGAATATCTAAAAAAAAAAACCTTGTCTGAAATATGATATAGTACATTTATATGAAAAATGGAGAGTGTGGAAAAGAGGTGAAGAAGCGTGTACAGGCAGGATGGCATGGGTGAAGGAAAGTGTCAGGTGTGATGTGTGATAGAAGAGTTTCAGCTAAAATGAAAGGAAAGGTGTACAAAACTGTGGAGATGTTGGTTCTCTCTGGGAGTGACCAGGAAGGATAGGATCGATTTTGAACTGCCAGGCAGGAGGTCTAGAGGAAGACCAAAGAGGAGGTTTATGGATGTAGTGAAAGAGGACATGACAGTAGTTGGTGTGAGGGAATAGGATGCAGAAGACATGGTTAGATGGAGGCAACTAATTCGCTGTGGCGACCCCTGAAGGGAAAAGCCGAAAAGAGAGGAAGAAAAAGACATTTATATGAATAAAACAACATATCAAATATGTTTACATAGGAAAAATGGCATGTTTGTTGAAGAAAAGAAAAATTCTCATCACACAGAAATGGAATACGATAATTAAGTAAGATTTGCTGAGTGAAATTCAACTGAAACTTAAAGGTTCTATGATGTTGGCGGCTACCTGGAAGTATGCCCAAAACTATCAAAAAAAAAAAAAAAAGAAAAACAGAAAAATAAAAATACAAAAGCCCAAATCTGTGTCTGTAATGCTTGGGAAGTTTCTATAATATGAGGGGAAATTTCATTTTCACTGGTAGGATTTAAAAACTTGGGCCTGTTTATATCCTGAGCTGGATTTATAAATCCAAAGATGAAGAGATACAAAATCCTCTCCAAATCCTCCCCTATCCACAATCTCCTATCAGTGTAACCCCAGGCAGGGTGGAATGACAAGTAGTTTAAATCCTACAGGTATTTGGAATTCTAATACGGATTTGTACAAACATATATATCAATTAGCATGTGTGTCATGTATATACTGCAGCAAGAACAAGTATAGGTTTATACAGTATATGAGTATGCACACATCAATTCACATCCAGAAACACCTATCAAGACAAGCATAAACACACTTGGGGTGTCAAGAGTCACAAGCAAGTTGTTTGGGAGGTGTAATGATTTACAACTGTAGTAGTGATTTATATTCTGTAGCTGCTGCTAACTTTTGTGGTGAATCAATTCAAAATATTCAGAAACATTACTGACCTGGACAGGAGGGGTATTATGAAAGTAGCTAACAATATGTAAGACTCAAAGTTAAACTGGAAATTTTGCAGTTGTAGTCTGAAACAGAGGTATAAGATATACATCTTGTATTGTATTTTATATTGTCACACTTTTTTGACACCCAGAGAGTTGTACACAAGATACAGTCTGGTTCATGGCATGTGCAATGAGCTATTCTACATGAATCAGAGCACAATGAAGATGTCCATTTTCAGTCTTATATGTATATGATCTCAAGTGTCATCGCAAAAAGTTGGAAAATGCAGCAAGAACTAATCAACCATTAAATTTGGAATACAAAACATGAAAATGAAGGAACATCATCTTCAAAAATGCACACTAAAGGCTTTATGAAATGTCTCACAGGATGTGTGCATGGTGATAATCTACAATATCTACAATGAGGGACCAGTAAGGCATGTTTTGACAATTCATATTACCTAACATTTCACGCCACTGAATCATACGTCAACATTTTAGCAAATACAATTATAATGTTCATGACGTGACAGAATGAAATTAATTGTCATGCCCTTCAGCAGGAGGAAGGATATAAACATGGATTGACAGGAGGGCAAATGTAAGGGAGGGTAAGCCAAGGTCGGCTCGTAAGCTTAATCATATTCATTGTTAAAACTGATTTCATCATCCATCTCTTCCTGTCTCCTCTTTTGTTCTTTTTTTTTCCTTCCCCTTGAAGCGACCCCATGTTTTTATATAAGCTTAACAGTCAATCCATTTACATGCGTATAAAAAAAAACCCTGTAAATTTGTTGCAACAGCTTAATATCCTTCTGAGAGAGAGGGAGAGAGAGAGAGAGAGAGAGAGAGAGAGAGAGAGAGTGTGTGTGTGTGTGTGTGTGTGTGTGTGTGTGTGTGTGTGTGTGCGTGTGTGTGTGTGTGTGTGTGTACATGTGTGCATTTTGTGTTGCTGTGCTGGGGGCGTGTTCTGCCAGCCCTTCTGCCCATGGCTCTCGTATAATATCATCAGAGTGTGCCACAGCAGCGGGCATCTTCCAACTGTGTTCACAGTGTGCGGAAGTGCTTGTGGAGGCACAGAGGTCTAAGTCTGTCTTACATGGCCATTGTAGGAGAAATAAGAGCTGGTAAGAACATCAGCTCATGTTTACATTGTGATTTAAGAGGTACAGCTGTCCACTGGGAGATGGCATCCCTTGGTATCCAGAGTGTCTGTGGAGACATGCGGAGAGAGAGAGAGAGAGAGAGAGAGAGAGAGAGAGAGAGAGAGAGAGAGAGAGAGAGAGAGAGAGAGAGAGAGAGAGAGAGAGAGAGAGAGAGAGAGAGAGAGAGAGAGAGAGAGAAAGCAACATGGATACTGAGAAACAGGAGAGAGAGAGGTCAGAGTGCTGATTAATAGGAGTGGAAATAAAATATAATCGAGGAAGAGAATGGAATGAGCTGAAACAAAGGCAGAAATCAGCATGAAAAAATGCAAAGAGCAAAAAAAGAGATTGAGAGACAATGAGAGAGCTACACAGAGAGATACAGAGTGAGGGAGGGAGAGAGAAAGTGAGAAAAAAAGAGAGAGCGGGAGAGAGAAGCAGAGCTTCTTTACTCCTGTGATTCCCAGACTAGCTGGCAGGCTGGCAGCAAGCTCTGTACAAAGACCTGCCTGCTCTTATGGGGGTTTCAAGCCTGTGCAGTCAGTGTTGGTGATGCTGGGGGTAATGCGGGTTCCTGCTGCTGATCTCTGCTTTTTTAATTGCGTATTAACCACTTGATCTTACACAGATGAGGGTCAGGATAATCATTAACCACCATTAATCAATGGTGGTTAATGGATAATAAACCAATGACATCCAAAAGGATCCAAAAAGGGAGCTAAAAGAAGGTTGAAGGCAGATGGCCCGAGGACAACTGGCAGATATGAGAGGTAAGTATATTCACACTCCACTACTGCAAATATCATTTATTTGAATCCATTTATGTCCATATGTATATGTTTGTGTCTGTGAATGTGTGTGTGTGTGTGTGTGTGTGTGTGTGTGTGTGTGTGTGTGTGTGTGTGTGTGTGTGTGCGTGTATTTATCTAAACGTGGGCTGCTATCGGTTGCTGACACTACTATGTTGTATAAACTGTTGTGTAACTGTGTAGATACAGCGCACATGGCAACAAAACATTCACACGTTTATGCTAATGGCTGCTCATTACCATTGCCTAGAAGTGTTTTCTGTTGTAGGAGCATTGCTTCAAAGCTTGCATAAAGTGACTCTAGCTGTTGTAGTTGTGAGTGCATGAAATTGTGAGGTCTGTGTGTACTTTGGGCTCGAGGGACATATCAGAGCAAAGAGCCGTTCTCCTGTGTTGACCTCATTCCAGGGCTACTGTTACAACGCTCCACTGAGCTGATGCTGTTTATTTGCGTCCATGTATGCATTGCATGTACATGTGCATTTTGATGAGCGCTGCACAAATGTGAAAACATGTGTGATTTAATGCAATGTTGCATACATCCATAAACAGATGCATTCAAAGACAAGAGCAAGCTAAACATCTAAACAGACATTGTATCATGGTAATACAGTAATATAATATCATCAGTTTGCTAGGTTTCGACTTAAGTAAGCAGCGGGTTTAACACCCGTTAACATTAGGTAATGAATACTTTGTGACCAAGGAAATATATTTCTTAAAAAACCAAGATCAGCATTGCTTGGTTATTATTGTCAATAACTGTCAAGTGTCTCAATATGTCTCTGGAAATAATTTGCAATGATGAATGAAAACCATAGATGCCACATGTGAAGGCAAATATCCTCATTACAGGAAACACCTGACACAAGAGACAATAAAGTAATTCCCATTTCAAGGGGAAAAAAACCATTAGGTGAAGGGCTGCTGCCCTGCTCATAGGAAGATTTTAACTATTCTGTTTATGGATTTGAATGTGGTTCAGCTAGTTTATGTCTACAGAATATTTGAGTGTAAGTCGTGAGCTAGTTGCGTGCCCAGGCCTGGGTCTGAGATTCATTTCATCAAGCTCAAGCCAGTCTAGCAAGAGCTATAAATACCACTGTAATGCGCCACAAGAAATGGACATGTGAAGTCATCTCAAAGGGTATCAGACACCCAGTATATGCTGTGTATGGATTTACATGTGGGTGGAGTGTGGGTGAGGGGTTAAGGGGCTTCAGTGATGTCAACAAAGGTCAGTGTGTAAGGGAAGGTGGGAGGAAGTTTAACAGACAACAGACAAGTGCTATCTAAGAAAAATCACATCTACGTAGTACAGTTGAAGACTATATAGAGTGATAGATAGATGGACAGATGGATGGATAGATAGATAGATAGACAGGCAGACTAACTCACAAGAATATCTCAGTGTCTAACTTGATTTTATGTCCCCTGTCTCTACAGCGTTACTGGTGTGTACCCTCCTTTCCATCCTGTCCTTATCACAGAGCTGTCCAAAGGAGTGTAGCTGCAACACCAACACCAGAGTAGTAGATTGCCGTGGAAGAGGTCTCTATGACATCCCCCGACGACTGCATTCAGATACGCAAGAGCTGTATCTACAAGATAATCGGATCAGGGGGCTCGGATCAATGGCTTTTCGTGAAGTACCACTCATCCGAATCCTCGACCTATCCAATAACTCTATAACGTCTGTTTCTCCAACTGCTCTGCTCGGCCTCCGAACTCTCCAGCGCTTTAGCCTAGCCAACAACAGCCTGAGAGAGCTTGACAAGCGGTTGTTTGGATCAATCCACACGCTTTCACACCTTGATTTCTCACATAACAGGTCAGGACACAAACCTGAGATGGATCAGATTTGTCATTGTTCAGCCAGTACATTGTGCCTTGACTTGTTTTCTTGCTGTTTCTCTGCCATCAGCCTGTGGGGTTTCCCTACTACATTGGGGGACAGCTTGAAGAACCTTAGCCACCTTGGGCTAGCACACAACAGGCTAACGCGATTGGATCGCTCCCTGTTGGAAGCCCTGACCCACCTTGACAGTCTAGCACTAAAAGGCAACCCCTGGAGGTGTGACTGCCAGCTAATAAGCCTCAAACTCTGGATGGAGACCTACCTCTTTAAAGGTGAGACCATTGATACATCTGGGTCCTTAGCAAGGGAATATTTTTATTGTTTTCAACATCCATTAATCTATATGCTGTTCCTTGTTGTCTATGTGCTTTGTTTTGTTTAGTATGTAGCTGTAGAAGGAATTTAGGTTGCTTTGTAGCTCTGGAAGAGACTGTGCTCATTTGCATACAATGGTATTTACATAATTTACAGTTATATTTGGTGACACAGTTGATTTCACCTTTAACTTAGCAAAGAAGTGCCGTATCATGGTGGTGATCTTTCCAACCAAAGAAAGTTAATGTGCAGATAACAGTATTTACCATTCTAGGACAAATCTAGCATGAATTAGGTAACAAAATAAGTATTGTATGTTGAGAGCTGGCTCACTCGGAGTTTTCTGGCACGCCTACACGCCTATGGTTCTCTGACAAAGCTTTGTCTTAAAGGCTGAAAATTCTAATTACTGCAAAACAGAACAATGGACCAAGATCCAAGGATGTGTGCTTATTAGAAAGCTAGTGGTTAATCAAGCAGACAAAGAGGAAGTGTGTGAACAAGCACAGTTGATGTGAAAGCACAAAAAAAAAGAGATTTACACAGCAGAGAGAAGAGCTGATACAGTCTTGACTCCATGTCTTTTTCAACAAACTGGCTTAAGCGTTAATTATATGGCAGGAACTAATGCGATCGAACAAATACATTTACGTCCCAGAGTAGTACACATTTATGTGTTTATCTAATAGGTGGGGGAAGACTCAAATATAATAATTATGATTGCATCCTCATCCGTAGTGAGCTTCCAACGAGGAAACGGGTAATTAAGAGTAGGCAACACCAGTATCGCTCTGTCTTCCTTCCTGGCCCTCAGTCCGTGGTGTCACAACTCTCTCTCTCGTCTGACTTTGATCTCCAGGTGGAGTGGTGGATGAAGTGATTTGCAGGCAACCAGAACAAATGAGGGACAGAGACCTGCAGAAAGTCCCCTATCAGCTTTTCCACGCCTGCATGACCACAAGCTACCATTATCTATTTGCGAACATACACCACCTGGAGTCTGAGAGGTTACTGAGAGGCCACACCCATGGTAACCATGCTCATCCCTCCAGCCATGCTTTACATGTCCCCATGGCAATGGGGGAGAGTTTTGGTGGAGGGGCAGGAGGAGGCGGTGGAGGAGGAGGAGGAGGGAGTATGCCAGAGTGTGAAACTAAGCAGAAGCAGCGCCCTGTCAACTTGCGCCACGCAATTGCCACAGTGATCATCACCGGAGTAGTGTGTGGGATTGTGTGTCTAATGATGCTGGCTGCAGCAGTGTACGGATGCGCCTACGCTGCTATCATGGCCAAATATCAGCGGGAGCTTAAGAAAAACGAGGAGCTGACAGCAGCAAAGGGGGCAGATCATGCCACAGCAGATGACAAGGAACCGCTGGAGAACGCTATCGCCTAGGCGACAATGACATGAAACCTGGGTTTAAAACCCTGGGCCTCAACCCTTTAACCTGATCCTCTCTTGGTGCCATGGGTGTGTTAGCAAATGTATGCTTGTGCGGAAAAAAAAAAGAGCGAGGGATTCTTTTTGTTCAGGTCTGTGTGTATGTTCACCTTCTTACTGAGACTTGGGTAGCTAAACTTCACACGTATTTGACTATGCACTGATGAGAAGAATATCTTCTACTGTATTGGAGTTTGAGAGGCAGGCCAAAGAATTCAAAAGAAATCAAATTTATTTTGTCTGAAAAATGCATATCAGCGATATGAATAAATTGTTATATATTTATAATTGTGTATTTCTTGGTATAATAGTAACGCACTGATACTTACAAATTGATTTTGGAGTTTGGTTGTCCTCTGGTCATTATTTATAATTTTACATCTGATTCTAAGATCATTTTGAGAAATCCTAGTAGGCAGCTGTTGTCTGTTATATTCTGTTTTGTTTGTGTTGCTGGTGTGAAAGAGAAAAAGACAGTCGTGTCAGTATTTATTTTGTGTTTAAATGAGTTTGTGTATTGTGTTATACTGTGTGCACATATTTAAAGATATTTTATAGAGTTTGTGCCTAACAATATGAGTTTCGAGGTGGATCTATGTGTTCTTAAAGGATATTTTTGGATTACTGAAGTGAAAATGAGGAATTCGTTGAAGCAATAATGAAACAAACTAAAATGAAAACAACGACAAACTTTGGACTCAGTCTTGTGGTTTTTCTAATACTCTACGGGTTTGCAAGCATGAATTATCATCCAGCTGCACAGAATCACACCTACACATCCCCAAACTATCAGATATTCAGTTTTAAGATGACTAAAATCTTATTTGTGAGGTAACGCTGATCACATAGTGATGATCTTGTCCTTTAATATGCATTATATTAAATAATGGGGAACATTTAAAAGTTTTGCTGTGTGTATCCTGGCAACTAAATTTCAAAAGGCATGCAACCTAGAAGACAGTCCTTTGCTTCAAATAAGGGGTAGCCTATTCATTACATGTAATTGTATTTGTTAATTCACTTTTTCATCATCATTTAAAAGTAAACAAAACAAATTAGAACATCGGCGACTAACTCATTAAGTAAAAACAATGAAACATACACATATTATCCTGAAAATACTCTAGATTATTCTTGAAATGAGTATTTTACTGCTTGGGAAAGATGATTTTGAATATATCTTTATGTTTATGTCTTTTCCTTTAAAGTTGTTACATAATACAATATCAGGTCACTGGAAAATCAGTTTTCTGTCTCTTAGAATTTTATTATATGTGAAAAAAAACAGAAAACATCCAGGAAATGATTTTAGCTTCTACGACAAGTTAACAGATATGTCTGTGTTAACTATGAGCATCTCCTATTATCTACGTATCAATAATATGCCATTAGCAGTCAATTCTGTCTAGCTCAGAGTGGTATGGAGGCACATGAATGTATGCAGATGCCTTCGGTCTGAACGCCTGACCTGAATTTTACGGCTCTGTATATAATGACAGCAGACTCACTGCACGTGCCTCTTGATGTGAGCACAAACACATACACACGAATACAAAGACACGCTGGTATACACACTTATACACACGTGGTAACATAGTGATTCAAGCAATGTCTGCAGGGTTTGCAATGCGTGACGTCAACGGCCTGTCCTCTTAGGTTAGTGTATTTAACGTATTCACAACTCCACAGCTCAGTAGAGAACAGGCCAGTGAAAACTGGCCCTGACCGGCCCACACTAAATTTGCATTCTAGCTTGCAGCTCTCCTCCCGTTTGACTGTCTTATATAAAATCATCCTTACAGGCCCACACTGATCTGACAAAAATGATCGTCATCACTGTATATCAGTGTCAGTGTGAAACAAGGCGATCCTTCCTACAGATAGGTTATTTGGATTGCTTCATAACAGAAACTGAGGACATGATATTTAAAAAACAAAAGTGAACAGGGTCAAATAATTCTGGCTGGTGTAAACTGTGGGCTGCTTGTGTCCCCCTGTGCCAGAAATCTGATGCACACTCCGTGTGCATTTGTGCAGTGGCCTTGCACATATTCTCCCATCTCTGTCCTTCTGCTTCAGTTGTTTCCCCAAGGCCAAGAGTACCCACAATGCACTGCTTTCATGTCAACACATTCAGGCACCGTGAAGTAATTTTCTCTTTCTGTGCCCTTTTGTTTCTTTTCTTATTTTGTTATTGCATTTCCAAAAGATTTTTCTGTTTCGCCTTCGTTTTTTTGTTCGTCTGTCCAGATGTCTGTCTTTGATTCCTGTACGGCTTGGCTTGAAAGGCCCTTGTTTTGTTGACATGAGATAGACATAGATAATCATCAGGAGACATTTCTAATGCTGTGCTCTACATTGGCCAATGCCGCATGCATTGGGAAGTGGAAAGGATTACAATACAATACATACAATATACCACAAACAGATTATCTACATTTTTTTTTTTTATATTTCAACTTTGTAAGTTTGATTTTGATCAATGTTTACGAAACTCAAATAAAGATTGATTTTTTAAAACAATTCCAAATTCGTCCTGTTCCTTTTTTATATCTACATTAAAACTTATCATCCTCATCTGTAATGTATTAGTTACATGACAGTTAAAATGACTTGACATCATCTTGTGCCTTTGGTAATAAATTATATCTATGCACAACTTTACAAAGATAAAAACCTAACAAATGTGAAATCACATATCTACTTCTCCTTCCTTCTTTTTGCACATTTCCTTCATTGAATCTGGATTTACTTCCCTCTTAAATCAAAATGATGGCAAAAACAGTAACAGTCATGCCATCAATTTACTGATTGCACCAAGTTGCATTACATAGGTGTGACATTGTGGGGCTTCTGAGTCATCGGGACATGACATGACATCCACATAGAAAACCTCAAGGCCGCAATATGTCTTAAATGAGCGCAGAGGGGGGAAGAAGTGGAAAACTGGGTTCTATTAATATATTTGGACATAAATACTTTTGGATGCAAATGACTGAGTTATGCTCTCGCCTTCTTCTTACCATGTGTTCATGCAGGGGCAGACAAAAAAAGCAACACAGTCAGAGTATGTGGGCAGTGAATATTTCAACTCAAAAATGAAGGAAATGAAGTAGGCTAGACAACTGTCGACCAAGAAAACAGTCTGCACGTCGGTGTCAGGAAGAAAGTGTTTCAACACAGACGTGTGAGACAGAGAACGCCACTTTTGTCCCCACTTACCCGCAGCTATGGGCGATTTCCTCTCATCCAGAAGTTGAATGGCAGTGCTGGCCAACACAATACTCTTGTTTTCTGATCCTAAGCCACACGTTTGAAAGATTGCACAAACACAAAATGGACAAGCACATACACAGAGTTCACATTAGAGTCATAAAATGATTCTGTATATTAGTTCTGAACTGACCACAGGGTGATTGCACAGAGACACAGTGAACATTAATACCGCAGAGTATTATTCCATGGCTACAACTAACTGACATTGTCCTGAGAGGAAGAGTGCATCCAAGGTAAGTCCGACAAGTAAATAAGAGGCTTTCAGATCACTTGTATTAGCTGGCACAAGTGGAAAGTCTGAGGCTGAGGACAGATGAGAAAATAGTCTCCCTTTTGGAAGAGAAACCATTTCTTAAGAGACATAGTTAAACTGTATGAGTGAGGTGCCTGTGTGTGCCTTAGTTGAGTCTGTGTGTCTGTGTGTGTGTGTGTGTGTGTGTTCTGGCCAAGTCACTATGGAAAGGGCTGAACCTCTTCCTAACATATCTTGTTTCAACCCACAGCAATCAGTCCTGTCCACAAGAACACAGCCCAGAATTAATAAGAGGGTAAGGGGAGGTAGAGATGCATAGCGGGAGAAAAGACTAAATATGAGCGAAGCAGGAAAAGATGGGATGGAGAAAATTTGTAAAAAGGTCTTGAGAGCTTTATTTGTGCATTATGTAAAATGTGTTTTGAATTACCCTATAGTGCATCTTACCTCTCATACTCTTTCTTTTTAATAAAATTATACACAATTTGTGGTAAATTTCATGATATCCCTCTGGTAATGACTACTGTGTAAGGCTAAAAAGAAAGGAAACAATAACTGACTTATTCCTAAACATTTGGCTTTGTGGGGAGGATTTGTTCATTATCTTTTGACAACTGACATTTACCACTGACCTGTGTTGAAAGGCAGAGAGTAGACAAAAGTCCCAGGAACTTGTTCTGCTGCTCTTTTGTACCACAGGGGAAAGTGATCAGCATTGAACACCCCCTCCTTGTCTTCAGCCGTCAGGAAGTCCCTTAAAGGAGACAGAAAACAGAGGCGAGTATGATGCAAATGATGCACGCACAACATATGACATAAAACGTGTACGCTCCCCACACGTCAATGCATAAATATGGACTGAAACAACGTATTTACTGGTTTGTGAGCTCGTCAGGCACCACAAACAGGTTGATTCTGGACAGGCCTGTTCTTGTGCCCAGGTAGGCTATCTCCACCCCTTTGTCAGAGTTCCTGTATAGAATACAAACATACAGAAAGCTGCATTAGTCTATAGCTGTGAGCTTACAACTAGCATCGTTTAAAAGAATGGAAGCATCAAAAAGAGCCTTAGATAGGCAATTCGATTCCCGCTTCCGCCATCTACCCGGAGTGTTAGCTGACAGTAGGAGGTGTCAGCTCACCTCCTGAGCACTGCCGAGGCACCCTTAAGCAAGGCAACGTCCCCCTTCACAAGTTACACACTATATATATGTGGATGTGAGTGAGTGTGATTGACTAGAACGTGCTTCTAATTTCCCTTCGGGTATCACAAGAGTATATAAAATAAAACAAAAAAGAAGAAGTGACGTACTCAGATTTATTGAGTACGAGACTCGTCCAGTAGGCTTCCAGAGGGGCCGTCACCACCGCGTCAAATAGAACCTCCTGAATGAGTTCCTTGTCACCTGACAAAGTAAATATATATTTAATCCCTACCCATACTATCACATATAAAACAATAACTGAGTGAAATATTTACATATGAGAGAAAGGAAAGTAATGGATCATTTGCAGATGTGTTTAAATAACTGACATTGAAGGCTTGGTTCATGTCCACTGAGGTAGAATTTGATCGCCTCTATCTGGGACAGGTAGCGATGCTCTGGATGTTCGTCTGTATTACAATATGTCCTGCAATGTAGACAGAAAGGGCAACAGGGGCATTGGTTGGAAACACATGTAACGAAACCGTAACTGGTGTCAGCTACTTTAAAAAAACATGATGATTATGATTGTAATCATGACTCCACCATGTCATATAATCCGGTTGTTTTCAGTAATTTTTGTATTCCAAGGCATCTATGTTGAATTAAATGTGAAGTAAGACAAAGAAGGTTTTCCCATCTATAAGCATTAACTTGAAAAGCATTTACTTAAATTTGTTTAGAGATTGGTTCCCAGTCTTTGTGACCACAAGTCATCGAGTGACACAAACCATCAAGTCAAAGTCCTACAGATCCAAAAGCTCTTATATAACTAATCAAAGGTAATAACACCATAGTTTAATTCTGTCACAATTAGACAGTTAATTTGGATATAATCCAAAACAAAAACAAACAGTAGTCTAAATATGCTCACCATTCATCTGCCAGTGCCACATCGGGATGCTCCAAGTCATGAAGCCCTGAAACAAGAACTAGGTTATACATATCAAAATTAATGAGCAAAAACATAATAATTCTGATGGGCATCTACAATCTGAATGCACACACTCTTAAACACACATACAAGGGAGAAAAATGTGTTTTTTGAATGGATGTGACAGGACTGATTAGATCAGGAAGAGCCAAGTCATGCTCAGTGGGCTCTAGATGATGGACATGTTTAGAGAAACACACAGAAGCTGACATACACCCCAGTGCCACAATATGAATATTAACACGCATGAGGCTCGATATTAACGTAGACACACGAACACACACACACATGCACACACAGCTATGTTACACAAATCAACTAGGGAGCCACAATTGGACAGGAGGTTATACATTTGTTCAGTGGTTGCATAGGCGTGTAGTACTTTTACTGTCTTGAAAATGAGTGTGCATGTCTGTGTCTATGTGTGTGTGTGTGTGTAAATGTCAAATGTCACATTATTTCGATTAAATATATTGATATATGGTCAGACTGACCCACCTATAGCAGACTAGCACTTCAATATTATTTCTATTTTTCTTATTATTCATATTTTACTTTTCCACATTAACTGAAAATCAGTTAATGTCTGTCAGTTAAGTGACTGTTAACAAAGTTACTTTGGAAACAATAAAATTCAAAGAAAAATATTATTTGTGTAATTTCGCTGATTACAGATTGAAATCTGGACAGAAACATGTTTTTTATTTTTGTAAATATATGTCTATTCTCATTCTAATAGTAGAGAGACAGTTCTGCATGACTAATCTTACTTTCCTGAATGGGGACCAGACCAGTATCCACAGTGACAAGGAAGCAGAAACCAATGACAATCATACATGCCACTTCAACAGTCATCCTGGAGAAACACTGAATCATGATCAGTTGTGACACATGCAGGGAATGACTGCTACGAAGAAGAACTTTGGAAGACAAAACTATGAGAGCCCCTTGAGAGTACAGTCGCCTAACAGAGGTGCAGAAGGGAATTCTGGGTGGGAAATAAGTTTAAAAAGATGTCCTAAGGTGAAGCCTTAAAGACACACACAAAGACGACAAATCCGCCAGAGGGTCAGAGGTCAGGAGGATAAATGACTTGTTCTCCAAAGACCCAAAGTGTGTACTCTGTAATGTACACAAAGTACACACCCATAGATCCAGAGGGGTATATGGGTGAAGAAGGCATCACATAACATGAATGCCAAGTAGCTGGTGTTGGTGACACAAGAACACACCCCAGAACAAAAGACATCCAGACAGACATCCAGCAAGTCTCAGAAATGAAGCACAGGACGACATCCGGACCTGACATGATTGACACCTCCATGAGCACCTGGCAGCTGATGTCACTAAACTCCTGACCATAGACACGCAACAAGACGAGCTAAGACAGTTTGTGTGTGTGTGTGTGTGTGTGTGTGTGTGTGTGTGTGTGTGTGTGTGTGTGTGTGTGTGTGTGTGTGTGTGTGTCTGTGTGTGCTTAGAAAAGGAGAGTATTCCTTACCTTCCTCTACTGTGACATTCCCACTGAAGAAAAACTTCCCATGGCCTCTGGAAAGAGCAACTCCTAGACTAATAATAATAATAATAATAATAATAATTAAAAATAATAATAATAATAATAATAATAATAATAATAATAACAATAACAATAATGCTTTCTAAAAGGACAATTCACAAGTTGTCTGTTGTGCAAAGCTGACAATGGATTTGCTTCATCTCCAGGTTTCTTACCTGAAAGGCGTCCCCTTGATATCCGTGTAGTAGTAATCATTATGCAACACCAGCACACGTTTCTGAAATGAAAGACTCAGATGTTCCGGTATGGGCTACACTTACAGAAACGACAAAGAAATCACATCAGAGTTGTCTGATGTGATTCCCTGCAGTCTGGCTCCATCTAGTGGTCCTCAGAGACAGTTCACTCTGTCACATGACCTGTTACTTCAAGGGTTTTATTTGCAGTCTTTCATTAAGGATTGGGAATTTTCATGTTTGTAAATTTCATTAATTGTATGTACATTCACAGATTGGACGTTTCATAAAAAAGAATAATATATGCTAATAATAATAATAATGCTTTATACTAAGCTTTTGGCATTCCTGTGCATGTGCAAGCACATGCACACACACACATATGTACATACAAACACAAATGCACGCGTGTGCACACACACACACACACACATGCACTCACTCTCTCCACAATGCCCTCTCTATCCCTCAAATAACCAAGTAGTAAAGGAGTATCATTAGACTGATGTCTCTCCTGCATTCAGCAACATGTGTTTGGTGGAGATAAAGTGTTCACACACACACACACACACACACACACACACACACACACACACACACACACACACACACACACACACTCTCAGGGAACAGAGCAGAGTAAATCTGAAACAAAGCACCATTACCAAGTCAATCACGTACATCACTGTGCCGAGCGCAACAGCTCCTCCACATGTATTCACCATGCAGAGTTTATTCGGTGGGTCAACATCTGGGACCCCCATAAACGCAACTGTTTGTCTATGATTGTGCATTTCATAGAATCTGGAGTACTCACCCCTTTGTCAACACTCTTTTTCACCTCCATGGAGAAGATTCCTGTCTTCCTGTTCACCATGGCATTCCTCAGCTAGCAGTGTAAAGATCATACCAAAACCTAAACATCAGATTTTTATTGACTGGGTACAATGATGATGATGAAGAATTAAAAAGATGTCAGACCGTATCATCCTTATCCTCCCATTCCACCTCGGACAGATCTACACTGCTGTAGTTAGGTTTCCTTCGCTTCTTGCCATCTCCGTACTGCATGTGAACAGTAAATCAACAGAGAGACAAAGGAAAATAAAACACTATGTATTGATTCAAGTTGATATGGCTAAATTGTTTTAGTTAAAACCCAATGATTAATTAATTTTGATATAAACCCAAAAACAGGAACATTGGAGAAGCTAAAGCAGCAAATAATGACCAATAATAACCTAAAGTAATTTATTATCTGTCAAAAAAGTAGACAGGAGACAATTAGCTTGGCAAGAAGACTGTTAGCAGGAGGAAAGAGCTGACCAGCAAATACAGAAACAAAAAGGTTTTGGTTTGAGTTTTCCGTCCACCCATTGTCTATAACCTCTTATCCTTGCAGTGTCACAGATCTGACAGCAGTATAAAGCGTATGAAGAAATAAAAGAAATGGAATAAGGGTATTTATTTGGCCCCACATCTCTCTATAGCTATCTGATTGATTGATTATAAAATTACAGAAACAAGAGTATTGAGTTTTTTTATGTGTACTCTATGTTGGTAACACTACTGTATTTGTGTACCTGCGAGCTCTGCACTCTATTATCTGTCAGGGAGAAGACCGTCCCTCCCGCCATTAGCTGTTGAACACCGTTCATTAACAGCTTTAATTAGACTACTATTAAACCATCTGTCTGTCTCACCGTCTGTGATCTTCTCTGCATCTGTTCTTCTTTCAGTCCTCCATAACTCTCCATTTTTTCAGTCAAATCGCATTGTCACTCATCACCTAGTTTCAAGTTAAAGCAGGTTGCCTGTTCTTCTCCATCTCCCCCCCACCTCTCTCTCTCTCTCTCTCTCTCTCTCTCTCTCTCTCTCTCTCTCTGCACTCGTTCCCCTCATTCTCTTGTGAGTGAGTACAATAGAGTTAATCACAGCCATTCAGAAGCTGCACCTCTGTCTATTCACAGCACACTGGAGACCTGGAACACACTCTCCTCATCTACATATTATCACACAAGCCAACATGCCTCCATCGCATGACACACAGAGCACCCACACAAATACACACTGATTTTTTTGTGCCAGCCGGTACCCCGGTTCAAAAATGAAAGCAGTAATTCACTTAACATGAACTCAAGAACCGGTATTCCTCTGCTGTATGTAAAAAAAAATAAAAAAATATTACATTTGAACTCCAATCTCTGAGCCTGACATGGTATTGTTATGATAATAACATTCGTACTCAGTTCACTTGTTAAGAAACATTTGAACACTGCTGGAAGTAATACTTACAAGTGGACGCAGGTCAGGATGGGTGAGGATGTAGCCATTGTTTGTGATTGCAAAGGCGTAGCCATGAATGCCCAACTAGGAAAACACACACACACACACAAAGACACACACACAAAGACACACACACACACACACACACACACACACACACACACACACACACACACACACACACACACACACACACACACACACACACACACACACACACACACACACACACACACGAAACAGATGCATTAACAAATATGTCCCCAGTTGTAAATCTGGGCCAATCAAGCTCTTTGTCAAAACCCTAACCCAATCAATTGCTTCAGATCACCGAGTTAAAAAGGATTAGCAAAGGGCATTTGCAAGGGGGACATTCTGAGGAAACAATTTTATGCATAATGTGTAATTTTCCTGTTATTGTTGACTTGAGGAAAGAGCCGTGAATAATCAATGTCAAAATGCATGCAAAACCGTAAATTTACCAGATTTATAGCAAATGGGCTTGACATTTATTTTAACGCAATAATCATAGTTGGATGTGTTTAGGTCAAGGAAGAAAAATTCCAGATGTATAAGCTTTAGTTTTATACTCATTTACTGTATATGTAGGTGAGTATTTCAGTTGAGTTGCATTTATGCATTGACTGTAAATTACGATGTAATCACTGGATGAGTTTCAGCACTACCTTATATTTAGGGATAGTCTTGAGCAGCTCAGAGACAGGAACGTCCGTCCCAACCACCCCTAGTAAGATCCCACGGTTTCTCTGGAATCATACACAGTACAGGACAAATTCCTAGTATGTATTTTGTAGATGGAATTTTAAGCCTTTTATGACATAACAAAAAGACAATCCAAAATGTGTGATCTAACCAGTGATTCTCTACAGTATCCTAACTTACAAACTGCAATCACATTGAAATTAGTGTCTGTCAAATACAAATAATCCTGAGTAATTAGCAATTATTTTGTAATTTGTGTCTGTTATCAGAAAACCTAATTCCTTGTGAGTTATTCAGCAAGTAATTTCACAGATTTTCAATTAAAATGCAACCATGGTGGAGACAACAAGTTTGTGAACCATAACATTAATGACAGTGAACTTGAAATTGGCTCTGAAGCTGTTTGTACGTGAACTTACCGTCTCATTCTTAGTGCTGAAGACTGGCATTGCCACTGTGGTCATCAGGACAGGACCTTGACCGTCCTCCAACTGAGGAAGTCATGAAAGAAGGAAAATGAAAGAAGTTAGAGGGAGAGAATGAAAAAAGGACAAGAGATCGAGGAGGGGAGGGAAGCTGACGATGAAACACAACTGTAACGACACGTTTTGTGACATCATGCACATTAAGTGAATCATCTTGCTTAGTGACACTTAGTGATTGTCTTGTGCTCTTTCTTTAATAGTGAGCCTAATAGGAATCTGCAGCAGACCTAGTCATATCCTCTTCTTGAGGGACCTACAAAACCTCCATGACATGTTTTATTCATATTTATTATTTGCCTTAAAATGTGTTCAATAACAGTCAGCCTTTGATCTCTCATAGAATAAGCTAATCCAAACTCAGTGCCTCTAGTTTGGATCCGGGTATTTTCCTTTCCCAAAAGACTGCTGGAATAATTATGATATTTATCTTTCCAGCGGCTGTCTGTGTCTAATGATGATCCTTTGGAGATGAAAGCTCGACACTGTTATTAAAAGAGTCAGCAAAATATGGTTTGACCACGTCTATGCTGGAAAGTTGAAATATCAGTCACTCACACAATTCGTGTTCAAGTCAACACATCGATCCATTAAGTGTAAAATGAGATCCAGAACAAAACCCACAATTCTGTTAAATTACTGAATGGTAGGAAAAATCATAACTCACGTTGCACACGATGTGCTTCTTTTACGTTATGATTTTACGTTCTAAACATCCATCTCACTGTCGTCTGTTTCCGAGAGAATTACTCCATTGAACCAATGCAGTTTCTCAACAAACCCGCACCCTCTAGTAATCATAGGTAATAAAATGAAACTGCTAGAAGCCTTTCCGTCTCCCTCAAATGGTGAAGAAAAAGGGAATTGGTCACTTGAGGTCAGACAGCTGGTAATTGCAAACCAGGATGCAGTATTATACATTAAAGAGAGAACAAAAAAAAACCAAACCACCTAAGCACAGCTGTTGTAACAATGGACGGCCTTGCTGCCGGAGAATGGGATCGATCAAAGGACAGGAAAAACGAGCAGAGGCTCATCTAAAAATACTAAATCTATTTCCAAGCTCAGGGCTATTGGATCATATATCAACAGCCTGCAAACATATGCAGAGATTTTTTTCCTATTTTTTTTGGGGGGGGGGGGGGGGGGCGTCCTTATGAATTGTTGGAGAACAGCCCAATCAAATACATATGTTTTTCAAAACTTATTTGAAAAGTTTTATTTTTTCCGTATACACGCATATTTGTGAAGGTCAGTCCAGACAAAGAAAGGCAGCCAGCAAATATTTGTTATATTAAAGGTCAACAGCTCACAAATAAATGATTTTCACATCTTCTACCTTTAATCCATGTTTAAATATCCAAAACCTGTAGAGGGAAAGATTTCCTTGAATTTGATGAGTGCCCTACAACAGGAGCACCTCTGGGAGTCTGTATTTACAGTACAGTTTCACTTATCGTGTCAAACCCTGCAACTTCTGGTGCAAGGTCAGATCTAAATACGGGCAAAATCTACATTACCACAGACTGTGTCTGGGTATAAATCACAGTAAATGAGGTGTGTAAGCATTTTCTCCAGCTGTGGGTCAAACCTCTTTGGGCTCCAATATGCTTTCTCCCCACTGACTTAAATACCCACTCACTTCTAACCCTATGAGGGCTTCAGATACACATCCCTGCCTTGTGTTAGGTGTCTCATAGGACACATCGAAACCTTGGTTGCTTTGACACCTTGTGTTCTGGTGGATGAGGAGACTCTTATGTCCCTGGTGACCACATTTCATAATGTTTGTTGTGTGTAAACCATGGACCCAAAGCCCTCTGAAGGCTCCTGTGGGAAAAGACAATGTGTTGGACGGACACAACGGAGGACAGAGGTGGTGCAGAACATAATAAAAAAGTTCCTTAACTTATACTTAAAACATCTATATTACCCCAATAGTCACTATCATTTTGGAGTTTATGCTTAGCAGTCAAAAATTATTGCTTTACTGATTTAATTAAAAAAATCAAAATACAATCAGAAGCCCAGCCTTTCCATTTCTCTGCATGTGTCCACGTGTTACAAGGTGTGAAATAAACTTCACATTAGAATCCTCTTCCCAATTTTACACCCTTCTTTATACAATTTACCTAACTTTCAACAATTCTTATCTCTTGAAATTTTCTGCATTCTCAATCTCACCCTCCCTACACGTGGCCTCAAATACCCTTTCTCTGACACGTTACTGCCACCCCCCTCCTTCCCTCCTATCATCCCTATGCTCAAGCATCAGTTCTTCTGACAAAGTAGGAAACTCAACCAAATGTGACAGAGAATGATGGATGAAGCTAGTAGACAAAAGATGGAAGAGAGAGAGGATGGAGAAAGAACAGAAGAGGGGAGAACATAGGTGGGGGTGGGGGTGTGGAGGGTGGAGATGTAAAGAGATACAGAGGAAGAAAGAGCAGATGTGCTACGCTATTGAGTTGCACTGAGGAGGACGGAGGAGGAGAGGAAAAATATAGGATGACACATCCTGGAAAATAATATCAGATGCTCATCAGTTTGCTAACACTGAGCAAAGTTAACTTATCAGACCTTACGACCAAGCAGAGTGTGTGTGTGTGTGTGTGTGTGTGTGTGTGTGTGTGTGTGTGTGTGTGTGTGTGTGTGTGTGTGCATGTATTGTTTTATTTTCAGGGAACTGGTGTGTATACGCGCTTCAAGCAACCGGGCATGAGCTGGGGGTGTTAACATACAAAGAAAGTGTATATTTCTAATCCCAGTTATCAAATCTGACAATGTGATATCAATTTTGATTTTCTGCTGAGTCACTTCATTGTCTATAAGATTGGGTCAATCACACTAACAATACTACGTCAGACATATGGCCTGCCAGCTGTCTAATTGGAATGCTCTGTGCTAGGCTTATGCTGATGGCAGACAAAAGCATCCTTGTGTTCTGCCATCATCATTTTTATGAATATACAGCTTCTTATCTCAACCCACATACGATTCATAAAACACTGAAAATGACCAAAAATGGATTCAGAACAGATCATCCCACTATAGCTATTGGATTTCCACCCAGAAGCTGACAAAACAGCTTATCCTGAAGAATTCTACCAGAACAAATAACATAGGCAATTTTTGTTTTCAACTCCATATCAAACAGGCAAAAGAACAAAACGCAGCCTCACATTTACACAGATGATCACTTTGCCAGCGCCAGAGAAACCGGCAAAGCACAACGTACAGAGAATCACCAATGAGCAATGAGCATGTGCACAGACGTGTGCTTAGTCAGGCGTGCAAAAGAGAACCGTCAACTGAACTGATGACAACTGCGATGCTTAGCTTAACTACGGAAAGTGAGTGATGCTAATACACAAAAATCTGCTGTGGGTCGGTATGGTAGCTATTTCACCCAAGTTACGCATAATCTTGCAGAGATCAGAAATTGAAAAGCACATGCACATGAACCGCACATGAACACACCAGACCTCAACACAGCACAACACACTGATGACCTGAAACCAGAATGTTCTTTACCTTCTGTGCTTGGGGGAGCTAAAGAGAACAGATTAAAGAGGAGGGGGAAAAGAGAAAGAGTCAACACATTTGTGGATAAGTGTGAGAGAGCCTTTCAGAGTGTTTTCCACTGATTGGAGTCTCAGCACCAACGGGTACATGAACAAAAAAAAAGAAAAACTTTTGACTGCAACTATAAAAACAGCAACTGTGTCAAAAATAGCTTTATGGAAGGTCACAGCAGAGGTAAGACGCTTGAAGTCTTATCGATTAGTTATTGTAGATCATTGTACTTTCACTTTGATAAATGGTTGAGGTAATGAAGACAAAAGGAAACAAATAAGTACAGGAAGACAGAACCAAACCTGGCAGAAAGTAGACTTCCATATGTGCATTGTATTTTGAGAATTAGCCTGCAGGATATTTCTGTCCAAACTTCCAGAAATATCCTGGATGTATTGTTGCTTCAAGGCCCTTGCCTTTGTCTCCTTAAATTTTAGGAGGATCTTTTCTGAAGTTATCTATTAAGAAATAATGGAGGAAAACTACTTGCTGTTCAATCATAATGACCAATCATTATAATTTAAAAAAAGAAGCATTACACAAATGTGTATATCGCAATGTGTACATTACAGCTGTGTTTAAACCAGAAAATCAAAAGCATGAACCGCAGATTTAGCTTCAGTAAGGATGTGATCATCTGAGTGTGCTGAGCCATTATCCACTCATTATCATTACTGTCATCATTCTGCAGGTGTTTGGCCAAGCTATGAGGCTGAAAGATTAGAAACTAAGTCACCAATGTGTCACAGCCTCTATTGACCCTACATAACTCACAGATTCACACAAGAGGCTCATTCACTTCATAGTTCCATCTGCTCCTCAGGCACGCTTTCACACATTCAGTCCGACACCCACAAACACTACACCTGTTGTAAAGGCCTTTGCTTCGCCTTTGGAATATTCAGTACATCAGATCCAGATTGAAATGCACTATGGGTGAAGTCGATCTACAGATTTATTGCATAATATTTTAGAAGATGTGTCCAGAGCGGTTCAGAGTCGAGCATCTATTGAAGCGGCAGGGTAAACTCACGGTGCTATCGATGTAGGCCTCAGTCCAGACCGTGTCATGCTCCTGGTCAATCACCTTGGGTCGACTCAGGACGTGGAGATACTCCATCACATTCTCTTGCACATCTGCCAGTGTGGAAATTTGGGTGAAGTAACCTGTTGCACAGAGAAAGGCAGGAAGATATGACGAGATCAGACGTTTCTTCTCTAGGTCTCCAGATGCGTTTCACATTGCGGCAAGTGTCAGATCTGATATCAACTTTAATGTCTAATCATTTTAATGCCATCATTCCCATTTTATTTATCTTAGTACCAAAGCAAAGACATGACATTTGGAATACAGCAGAGTTGGCATAAGTGTTCCTACACTGATACACAAATGAGACCAGACCAGCACGGGTGTTTGAATGCTTAAGTGATATGTAAATGCACAAAACAGCTATCTCAGTTAAACCAAATGCGATGCCATTTCCTACTACGGTAATGCTGCTATTATGATGTTAATGTGCATGTGCAAGAGGGAATATACTGTTATCTCAGCATGGGAGGGATGTTGGTGAGGAAAAGAGGGAATAAGGACATGGTAGAACAGGGAGAGAGAGGACGAGAAGCGACATAAGGAAAAAGACGGAGAACTTTGCCACCCATCTGTAAAAACAGCAAACTGCCTCCAATTACGGTGAGGCAGTCAAGGAGAAAATCAAAGCTGGAGGAAACAGATTTTGGTGTTACTGTTGCCAGCAACAACCTTTACTCTACGGGTAGAAAATAGTTTCAGTCTAGACATAGATCTATAAGGGATGCTATAAATCCATCAAATAACTGAGAATGTGTTCAATCTGTAAATACAGCAAAAAAACACAAAAAATTGAACACCAGAAACATTAAAATGACTACAACTGCCAGAACGTATTTTCCCTTGATATTGACCTGGAAGTGAACCTTGACAGATCAGACTTTTCATCCTCAAAGACACTCGGATGCAGCCATTTCTCCAGCAGACAGTGCAATGACAAAGCGCACATACGGATTTGCGATGCGCACAAAGTGAGCTACCTCATTCTAACTGGATCGTTCATCACAGAGGTGAGTGACGAATGACTACTCCCTCAGGAAGGCTGAGGGCGTCCTTCGGGCTGAGCCAACGGGGCCAGTGAGATGAGCTGGGGAGAGAATAATGAACACCCCCTGCTTTTGTGACATGGTACACCAGTCATATATACAGGACAGGAGAGCAAAAGCATGGCCACAACGGGGGCATTAATATATTTTTAAAAGACCTTGATCAGATGATATTTGAGAATAAATACGGTCAGAGGTGCCCCGATGCATGAAGCTAAGTTTGTTGAGACCATCAGATTCACCTGTATCCAATTGTACAAAATTAAATTTGAAATTGTGGGATTATAAAGAATGGAATTATATTGGAATTGTTTTTTAGAAATATTTGTCTAAAATGTAATGTCGTATTGAAATGTCTACCATTTCATATTAAATGGCATTACTCCATAATTATACAGACGGACCATTCAAATGTTCAAACAAGGGTGTCCAGTTTCATTTGGACATATAGTGTTCATTCTTTGTTCTATTCAAGTAAATTTGAGAGGCGTTAAAATCAACTGATACTTCATTATTTCAAAGTCAAAACTATATTGTATGTGTTAATGTCACGGGTTGTCATTTATCATATTTTTAGTCGCTGGTCACACCAAGCAGATGTCGAGGGAGGAAAAAAGAGAGGAGGTTGGAATGTGGCTGAAGGCACAACTCTTTTTGCCAAGACAGTGACTGACAATGAATTTTATCTTCATCCATTATGTATTAGGGTTTATTTTTTGTCCCCATCTCTGCTTTGCGTGCTATAGCAATGGCAGCGATCTAGTCGATCACATTCAGGCTTCAATCACAGTCTGCATCCTTTTCTGTGGACTACAAAATTCCAGTGAGTAGTAGAGCCTTGAGACTTTAAGGCAATGAAACCCAATAGACGTATTTATTTTAGCAGTACTATCTGTGCTCTGACTGTTCCAATGTACAAAACAGTCAAAGGCAATTTTGATGTAACAGCCTTTAATGATAAGGCAGACAGAAATCGCTCCTGAAAGTCAAGATGTACGACTATATTTTCAGCTGCAGTTAAGTGAGCCGAGAGAAAACTGTTCTGTGGTTTGTTCGCAAGCCCGAATCACTATGCAATAAGCACTGACTAACCCTAACCCTAAGCACTGACACACACTCACATATAGGTGTCATCATAACCTACTAAATCACTCAAGCTGACACACAAGTTCTCTGAGGTTACGTTCAAGCAAAACCCTGAATATATCCAAACATACTGTATATGTGCACAGACTAGACGAAACACATTTACACCCTTTGTGTGACCTAAGACTTGACCTTCTTGTCTATGGCAGCCTGAAGAAATGGTGCTGGACTGTCTGTCACCTACCTCCAAGCTAAATATATAACCTCAAGGAAAGTGCAAAGACACTGAGACAACCATGATGACACACAACGTAGCTCTGTAAGTGGTGCATCACCACGATAGTTTGGACTTACGGATTAGAGAATGATGTAATGTGACATATCTGGTCTGTGCAAGTGGCACCAGCTGCATGCTGTCTCACACACGTTTAAACTGATGAGCACTGACAAACACACATCTACTCAACGACATGCATGCACGCAGACACACACGCTTAACGCCCAAAACAAATCACGAGTTCCGTAATGTAATCGCTTTTGCCAGGCTGACAGCAGCAAGCAGCAACTTTCTTCTGCAAAAACAGATTATGAGGAGAAAAATCTGCAGTGATCTCCTCGCGTGTTGCAATGTCCCACCTTTATTAGCACATGCCATCCATTTCAGGTTATCCGCGAAGGCTGACTCTCGACCAATCAGGTAAGGGAATATTCGGACCTGCAAAGAAAAAAAACAGATAGCTTCCGTCAGTCATTTTAATCGCATTTTGAAGAGTTCACAACGTCACCATATAGTGAGGAAGATAATGCTGTCAAAGCCAGACAGAGGGCTCGTACGTTATCTGCCAGTGATTAGCAGACCCGCTTTCCTTGTTTAATACAGTTGATTACGGAGTGGTGAAAGTATGAAATGTGTCGTTGAGAACAAATTTATAGTTTAAATTATTCATTTTTAGTTCATTTTTATCAGTCCATGGATGGATGGATTTTTATCAGCTCCAGAAACTAAAAAAAACAAAACAGTGATAGACAGATATTTTAAAATAAGATATGTTTATCAAGAATCTTCAATTATAACAAATGTATATCATTAACTGTGCAGTGGAGCAGCAAGATATTATCAAAAACTGTGATTTCTTTGTAATATTAATTGCAACATGAAAATTGGTTATCCCCTAACAACAGAATTCCCGAACAAATTCAAAAATTTCAAATCAAAAATAGTTTTCAGATTCTTTCCACCTGCTCCATTAGAATTTTGGTATTTGGTGTGAGTATAAGTGTGGTGAGAGCTGATAAAGAAGTGTTTGGGAAAAATAATATTTGGTAAACATTACAAAAAGAATTAGGTCACACTGTATAACATATAATCTACCCTTTATTAATTCATGTTAAATCAACATGGTGAAAGATGAACAGGCTATACAAACACATAAAAGACTTTCCGTTGTTGTGTAACATTTCATGAAAGTAAGACCCATGCTCATTTCCTTCTCTATGAAACAGTAAAAGAATAAAAAAACAAGAGAGCTAAAAAGTTGATCATTATTTACTTTGATTTACCGGCAATCCCATGTTTATTGCACACAACCAGTGTCGAAACGATAAATTGTGCTGTGCAGCCCTACTATCAAGTAAATATTTAGAGTTGAAAAAGCCTAACATAAGCTTCAGGTGCTCAATTCAGAGAATCTCCTTAACTCTCTGCTGCCAAACCCATTTTGCCCTGCAGTGCTCAGTTGGATCGAGCAGCAGGTATACTTGGCAGGTGTGTGTTTGGATGTGTGTGTGAAGAGCAGGTTGCCAGATTGGACCAGATGTAAGCCTCTGGGGGCACAGCTGCCATAGCTCCTATGTCTGCATTTTTCACTGCCTCCGTTCATCCTGACAGCAGGTGTCTGTCTGTCTCTGTCTCTCTCTCTCTCTCTTTCTCTCTTGAGTGTGTGTGTCTGTGTCTGAGTGTGTTTAGTATTTATGTTGTCCACAGAGATGTGTATACGTGTGTCATTATGAGATTGTACATGATTGGCTGCATTGAGTTATATTGTAGATAAACTTTATAAATTGTTGAGTTTTTTGTATTTTTTCTATTGTTAAGCACAAAGAGTTTCCGTTAGTGTATGTACAGCTTGTATGTGCAGCTCTCAAAGGGAAGTAAAGGAGCCAAGATGGAGTTCAAACTTCAGCAGACCAGTTATGAAATATGGAGGAGGCTAACAGCTGAGTCAAATTCAGCGGAGATTAAAAAAACTAGTAAGGGCTTGAGCCAGAACATGCAAACCTCCCCTCACTTGACTGCACAAATTTTACACAGGCAAGACTAAAAATTGAAATCCAAGAATACTAATTGACAAGGTGCAAGTAGACACATGTGAATCTGTGCAAACAAAAATGTGCATAAATTTATGTACTAGTACACATAACACTAGTACACGTGTCTGGTGCATGTAGTCTTCAAAGGTTTACTGAGAATTAATCAAGCGGCAAACAACTATTTGCTATATATGTCAGTTTATAGAACAATAAAGGCAGAGAATGTAGTTTCAATCATGTGTTCAGTTTCTTTTTGTCAACATTACAAAGAAAGCAATGCAAATATTTGTTTAAGTCACTATTAACCCAAGTTGAAATTTAATGCAAAAATGTTTCTTGGCAAATTAATGTAATACTTTACTCAGGCCTACAGTTAACATTGGCATGTGCCCCCGTAGGACTCCAGATGCTGTGGACAAAACCTGTGGCAGCATAAATGCGAAGCATGCTACTCTACTGCTGAGCTACTATATTCTCTTGTTTAAGTGCTAAGACTTAATTATCGCAGTAGTGGGACACGAAGCTTTAAATATTTAAATACTGCATTAGCATTAATGAACTTTCTAAATCTGTCTTTCTAAATGTTTTCTTACATACAGTACAAAGCTTTAATATATGTTTTGTCTTAAATCAAATCAAATCACTTTTTATTGAGCTGAACAAGTGATCACTTTGAATATTATGAAATATGTCAAGTTTCTGTGAGAGGGCATGGGGCTAAGGCCAGAGGGCTAAGTAGATTAAGTCCATGTTGGAGTAGCCTGCCTGTTCTTGGGAGGATTAAATCACTATATAGTCATTACTTTTTTTGTTAATGCTCACATGGACACTACTTGGATGAAAATATTATGAATTTATGAAGTTACGTTATAAGAAAACCTTCTTGATTCCCCACTTTCACTGTCAAATGAAAGAGGCAGATATCACTGAAGACGTTAGTATGTAGGATTTAGGTTGGAAGCCAAGGCTACATGGGAACAGTTTGTCTCCAGGGGAACATAATATTACTAGTCTTCTGGTCTTACCGTACAGTAGACGTACAGTAGAATGATGTTTAGTTCTTTGCCATTGGGACAACAAAAACAATGAAGACAAAGATAGGTGCTGAGACATCATACCGCACCAACACATGGTGGAGATAGACTAAGTACGGATAGTTGACCAAACAAAACTAGTACTGCTTTACTTTTTTTTTTCCAGTGTAAGAACCAGGTAATAAACTTCAATTGGTCACCATGGAATAAAAATCTGAGACATCTTGTACAATTTATAAGTTTCTCTTCCCAATAACAGTCTGTAGAGTATTGCAAAGGCTATAATGTGGTCAGCCTTGTGTGCTTTGTTCTTTGTAGACCATGACCAAGACAAAAGAACATTTCTCTAAAGCATTAGTTACCTACAAAATAAGGTTTTCGGAAAATGACAGAAGTACCTCCCTGAAAATCATTAGTTTAACATAAAAGTCGTCATTAGTGACAGCGTTAGTCTTTTTTTTTTTTTTTGCCAGTAATCCAGCCCTTTCATCAGTAAATGCTTTATTTATTATCTTTTCTCTCCATCTTTTTGGAATAAATGTCAACGAAATGGAGATATCCAGAACCTATTTGCATTCAGCATGCTTATATTCTCAGTGTGGTGCTGTACAGGAGTGACGCTGTAAGGCTAGTTTTGAAGGAAGCCATTAAAAACCAGCAGCAGCGGAGAGAGAGAGAGGCTGGAGAGAGTGACAGAGACTGAACACTTCTATTATCAGTGGGGCTTCTTCTAAATGACACTATCTAACAGTCTTGTTCTTTCTCTGCTCATTGTTGTTCAGCCTTGAGGCACGAGTGAGAAGGAGATGTAGATGCAAACAGGAACCATCAAACAGACTAAAAATGACAAACCTAGTTTTTCATTTAGGTAACAAATAGGCATCTACATTAATGTGGAAAAAATAGTCCTAAAACCTGTCATTAGCCTTATAATTTGGGTTTTCTTTAGGAGAATAAAATCACAGTAACCATTTTCCTCCCTCCATGTCCTCTCTACTTTCATTGCATGTCATGGTCTGTCAGACGAGCTCCACAATTACTTTGCAGGACAACAGAAAGGCAGTTCAATCCTCAGAGACAGGCCCGTACTTAAATCTGTTTTAAAGCCCTCTGAAAGGACCCCATACTGGGCCTATTCAATACTGCTTGTCAAAAAATTTCCCTAACAACTCAGTCAAATACTAACACTTGGCAAAAACCTTCTCTGAATACGCCAAACAAATTCAGTGTATCCATTCAAAAAACATTGACACACTTTGTTTCAAGAGTGATCCTGATTTCCTTATATTTTGTGTCCTCCTGAGTGTTTTTTTTTTTAAAACTGATGTCTGGTGTGCATAAATTGTAATCAATTTTTCATCTTTATAAAAATATCATCCCTCCCTGTCCTGTTGATTGATGATTTGACAAAGACTGTAAAAGATCCCTCGGTAACCTATCAAAATTGTGTCTAATAAATCTACCTCCCTGCATTATGATTGAACAGGGCATTTTGCAAGGAGTTTAAGAAGTCACTCATATCCTAGGGGGGCATTAATCCACTACTATTGCTCATCCTCCATTAGCATATCAGGTCGCAGGTTCTTGAACTTGTGAATGAAGCAAATTGGAAACAAGTTCATTTGACCTCAAATTACATCAGTCTTGTAACTAGAATTGCACAATAATGACCTGTGTCTGTTTGTATGTTTCATATATTACCTTCCTCTCTGGCCAGTTGTATTTGGCAAAGATGGCATCATATGTGTCCACCGCTCCATCTGTCACCAACATGATGGCCTGGCTGCACTCGCTACCCCTCCCAGTCCCATTGAACTGGAGGAAAAGAGACAGAAAGGGGAGTTAAGACATATTTGTTCGACCATATGTGATTCTTCCCAGTGAGGAAATGTCAGATTGACTCATCCACTGTGATATTTCCTTTTTTTCTCATAATATTCTGTTGACTTGAATATTAACCGTGCTGCATTAATCAATTTTATGAGCTAAACTGTTGCTTTCATGTGCACATTTGTGAATATGTGAGTGCGCTGCGGTGATATTACTTACCTCACTGAGAAGATTGAAAGCCTCGGTCAGAGCGATGTCTAACATGCCTATGCCTTGAGCGAATAGCTTGTCGAGATGCTCCCGGAAATGCTGGGAAGTAAAAGACATCAGAAGAAACTTAAAAAGGGGATTGGTTATGGTGAAAAGATAGAAACATACAGATTTAATTCATGGTTAAGAAATAACAAATATAACACTCCACAAGGGTCTAACGGGGTCTTAACCGGTGTGTGTCTGTTCACAGAAACACACTTATGAGTACATTTTTATTTTTTAAAGAGTGCATTTTTATTGTGGCAGTTAATGGTGAGTTTAATTCTGTCAGAAACCATGCAAGTCTTATCCATGTCTCATTATTTGTAACAGCCTGGAAGAAAATCACACACATGCAGATGGACACAGTCCATTACCCATCCTTTTTTAGCTACTGAGACACAGTTTGGATATTTCAGACATTTCTGTCAAAACCTGTTGAAACAGTGGGCTCGCATATACAGGTAAGCTATTATTTTGACTTTCACTTTTTCGTGTGTTGAAGTATTGCAAACCTAAGCTCCTACCGACATCATCCTCTTCCAAGTCATTCTCTTCGCAACAATTTCCCATTACTGTAACATCCTCCAGTTCTTAGCTACTTACTGATGGGAGAAAAATATTTCAGACAGTAGAGGCTAGTGAGGTAGAAAGGCCATCTGAAAGTTTTCTCACTTGGGGGGAAATGTGCGTGTACAGATACACACACACAAATACACACATCATGAGCAACGCAACACAAAATATGTGCACTAAAAACCACAATAGCATCCCTCACAACAACCCCATTTTGCATAAAGACAAAATCTTTGTGTTGATGTGGATAAAAAGGTAAATTAGTTCCAACTACTTACTGTATCCTGGAGCATAAAAATGTTTTTCTGCTATGTGTGTGTTTTTTGTGTGCGTTTGTGCATATATTTCAGTTAAGGCTGAAGTAAACTGACTTGACAGAGCTTGCTATATTCAATCGCTCTTTCAGCAGTGAACGTAAGTGGCATATCTAGAGATGGTGTGTTCACAAAGACTGTTGAATGTGCTCAACCATTTGTGCTGTACCACAAGGCTCTAAAATTCAAATACTGCAGGCTAATTTTATACTCAACATCACAGCAGTTGTCTTAATGATGCCTGACCACTGGTACAAAATAATAAACAAGACATCTTTCACTCTAACTCGGAGCTTGTATAAGCACAATTATGATAAACACATTAAGAGGAGAGTAACTGTGAGGTTAAATGAATAGGAATAACTTGTGTCAATATTAAATAAACAGCTTTTGTAAAAGATAAAATAATAATAATGTGTATCAAGCCCTATTATTAGATTTGGAAGCATGTAAATTTAAAAAAGAGTCTACAAACCTGAAATATATTACACAGCCAATGATTTACTGTCACAAACTTGTAGTCAGGTCGGTGGAGATGCTGGATTTACATGGATCAGATGAAAAAGATCAGCTAATTCAACATATGGAATGCTGTTGTTTTTTTTTTTTATCCTTGTTCCAAGCTGTTTAGGACATTTTCCAACAAACGCATACAAGGTAAGTGTCCGGGGCAACAAAAAAAAAGAGGCTCTTTCACTTTATGTGTTCTGGAAGAGGATCCCTGTAACTCTTCCTTAACAGCTGCCCATTCCTGGGAATTGGACAGCATCATTGGCTATATGATGCTTCAGGGAGTGGCAGAGAGCCACAGCCTTTAATATCAACAGCGGCCACCATCAGCCTAAGTCCATCACCTTGCTTAGAGTTTGAGAGAAGCACAACCAAGGACTACACTCTAAAAGTAAGTTACATTATGTTACTACAGTACTTTATTTCATTTACGTCTTGTTCTTATGTCCTGTAGTTGTTTCTGGTAAGTATTAGTGCTTTCTAATTTAGAGTAGAAATGGCATTTAAAAGACCTCAAATGGGAATTATACATTCATCCAGCCATCGATTTCCTTCATTTTTTAAATTCCATTTCTTGCTGGTCATGGATGTTGCAGGAGCATTTCCCAATGAACAATGGGTGAAAGGCAGGGGGACATTAACATTGGAGCCACACAAAAGCTAAACCAGTCACACACACACTCCCACCTACAGGCAATTAGGACATGACCAATCAACCTAAATTGTGTTCATAGATTGAGGACTACCTGTACCAGAAACATGTGGAATAACACAGGCGCAAAGAAGGTCAACAAAAGCATCATCAAGGCTGCAGAGAGAGCCACTAGGGGGCACTTAATCAAGAGGGCATGTCAATGGAATGGTGCTCAAACCGGACTTAATCAATCATGGTTTGGTCACCTGAGGAGTCAGAATACACAAAACACCTGATGTTCCAAGGTAACAGCACAGACAGTGCCTCAAAATATGTTTATAGGATGAATCTTTCTAAAGGCTGCCCAACAACTGTTGAGTCAGTAATGTTGAACAGCACAAAGGCTTTTCTTCAAATACCTGGATCTATACCATACGTGACCAATAACAAAGCAGTATAGATTTCCAAATTCTTTTCCTGATTAGATAAATAACTATTACATTTCCAGATGAATGAATGTCCCATGGTGTCTTGAAGCAGGTATTCATGACCTAGTTGAAGTTTGGGTATGAAATAACTGATTTTGGAGAGACGGATCAGTAAGTTTAAGCCTACAGTATGACAGTCGCTTCCTGCCTCCAGCTAAAGTGAAACACATTAGCCTTATCTGCTGGCACAGAATGCCTTCCCCTCTTAGCTGGCTGACTCACAGCATTAAACTACCATCTGGAATTAATCACATAATGCTAATCCATATGCATTAGTTTACTTAGAAATAAACATAAATTAACTTTAACACCAACAGGCGCAAACACAGATTTGAACACATGCATAATTGTGCAGTGATTATATAGTGCATGGAAAGTAGTTCTTATAAGTTAACAACTGTATCTTGAGTGTTTGACCTGGACAGGAGGTAATGGAGGTCCTGAATGTAATTCCATTGATAAACTCAATTTATGAATGGACTTTTCACTACTTTGAACAGATTAAACATTGAGGAACAGAAATCCAGAGACAGTAATATTCTTTCTGAAGTTTTCACAATAAAGGCAGGGATTCTTACATATTTTACCTGAAATACCTTGTACAAACAGTCCATTTAGTATTTTTAAACACAATAAAACATTTTAAGTTGTTTGGTAAAATTCACGTCAACTTTGCCTTAAGAAAACACAAACCATAATTAAATGAAGTTCTTTACCAATTTCCCATCGTCACTGTCAGAATCAATAAACACTATCTATATATTATGACCTATGCCGTTAGTCTCAAGAGGAGATGAGGAGCATCTTATAGATGCTTCTCATCTCTTCCTGTCTGAGATTTTACTTATTTTCAAACTTGTAATCTTCATACCCAACGAAAGTTTCCCCAAGTTACATCATGTATGGAAATGTATCTGATTTTTCACAATTCCCTTCAGAGCCACAAAATATTTTTTTTCAAGGTTAATGTCGGCAGTAGTATTCACCCAATGTGAGCAGACTCTGAGGTATAAAATCATCTGTTCCCCCAGAGTTTCCCTGTAAGGACACCAGTCTCCCGGGTCAAACCTTCTCATGCCATCTGGAAATCAGAGCACTAACACCATTTGGCTCAGTTTCTTTTTGGGGATAATGTGTAATGCACACAAGGCCTTAATGGCACAGGGCAAAGTAAAGAGGCTTCTACAACAGTTCCATGCTTATGGTTTTTGGGATGAGAAGAAAATGTTAAAAATGACGTTAATAACGAGGTCATCCCCAAGTTGTGTGAGACAGCGGTGGTACCATTAAAATTTAAGTTCATACAAGCAGAAAGAATGACTTACATCTTTGTTGGTGACATCCGCTTGAACCAGAGTTCCATTTAAGCATGGCTCCACATAATGCAGCTCCTCATTGTACTGAAAAAAATAAACCCCAACACAAAAAATAATTTATACAGAATGTACACACAGAAAAATCTGAATTTAAATTCTCCATATTATTATTATCATTATCATTATCATTATCATTATTATTATTATTATTATTATTATTATTATTATTATTATTATTATTATTATTATTATTATTATTATTATCATTATTTTCTAAGAATTTCTTCCCAAGAGTGTGACTCTCAAGTTGAAATAACAGCAACTTGAGGCACATCTTCTAAAGCTTGTGAGAGAAAAACACAATCCTTCTAATCATCAAAATCCCACTTTACTTTATTTTTCAAAGAATAATTTTCAAAATAGCATGATTATGATATCAACTGATAAGAAGGACTTTGTTCTATAGAGAAGGAGAATGGGGTTGGCAAACTGTTTTGATGTGGAATATCTCTCGACGCACACACGTGTGTTCACATGGTCACGCGCACACACTGTACCCACTCCATCAGACATAGATGCGATAACAATGGTTCAGGCGCCTACGGCGGGATCCGATCACAACTGTCTCTTTTGCAATTCAAATTTTCATTCAGCTGTCTGCTAATTGGTTGTGAGCGTGACAACAGAGAAAGCTGATTCGTTCAAGTATTTTTCCTGATCTGAAGAGGGTGAGGATGTGGACCTGTGGATGTTTGTATGACTAAATAAAAAACGTTGGAGGATTAGTGCTGGTACTCCCTTCTTATCTGTGCATGTATTTGTGCAGACTTACAGCAATGATGTTGAAAAAGTCATCATCTCCAAGAGTGTCCAGTATAGAGGAGACAGTCTGTCTTGCTATGGTCATCCTGAGACCTTTCATGCTGCCGCTGACATCCACCAAGATGATGACATCTTTCGGTGAGGTCGCGGCCTGAATGTACCACTTACGGTTACGGCAGTCAAACGCTATGACGCCGTGTTCATCTGGCTTCCACTTGATGCCTTGAGGATAAAGTGGGAGTTTTAGAGGTCAAAGATAAACAAGATAATGCACTAGTCTGGAGCTGCATAATTACCAAAGAAAAGGAAACCAAACAGTTACCTTGGCAGGAACAGAAAAAATGAGACTGTGAAATCTGTTCTTTGAGCCTCTAAGGCTTTCTAGTGAAGCGCATTGCTTTTCCTGTCTTAGCAGTAAAACGGTAAACATCTCTTTCAAAACACTTCCTTGGTCCATGGGCATTTTTATTTTTATAATTTCAAAAAAATACATCTTTATAAATTACCATGTGTGATTTCATTTGACTATCAAAAAAGCAGAAATTAAGACTCTTAATATTTTGAAAGTTGTGAATAAGAAAGAAGAAGCCTTACCACTGATTTTTTTTAAATATTTTCTGTTGCATAGAAAATATATTCACCAACTTTATTCAAGAGGCTACTTTCCTTAATTATGCTACTTCCCTTTCATTCCACTTCACCTGAAAATGGTAATTTTACCCACCGTCCTCCTCCACTATCTAATCGGCACAGGCTCTCTCACCTGTCTCTCTTTAACCCCCTCTCTCCTTTTCCATCGTCTCCCCACCCCCACCCTCCTCACCCTCTCACACCTTACAGTCTGTCAGTCACTTTGGTTTTTCAAATTGCCCCTAGCTTTGCTTTAAAGGGCAGGTGATTTACCAGCAAATAAACAATCACACATAAATAAAAGCACTTACCTGGGTACTGCCTGAAAAAGCCTTTAGCACTGCCAAAGTATTGCCATATGAGTGATGGATCTTTCTCAAAGTTATCCACAAAGACTTTATTCAAGGCTTCAGACCAGTATACTCCATTCACAATAGCAGAGTCTAAAGAAAGGGTGCGGGGAAAAAAGAGATTCAAAGACAAGCAAGAGAATAAAACAAAAAATAAATAAAAGGTCACATTGAAAGTCCAAGAAGTCATACAGTAGGACGCATACACAAAAGCCTTCAGAGAGGGATAAAAAAAGAAAGCCAGGAAAGCAGACAGACAGACAGGCAGAAAATTACTGGGAGACCATCAGACAGACAAGCACCTAATGGACAGAGAGAAAGAAAAGCAGATAACAGATTTCCCATCATCTCCTTTGCTGATAATATTGTTCTGCTGTCAACAGTCATGCCAATAAGCCATGATTGAATTAGTCGTCTGGAAGCTAGCACAGAAAAGCTCTTGATAGTAAACACCCAACCTCCTCGACAGACTCAAGTGGAGAGGAGACTGGATCTGATCCAGGCTCCATTTACACAACAATACAGTCACTTCTGGGGCAGTTTGAGTGTCTATTACAATCTAAGCTCTATTCTCCCCCTAAGCTGTCATTTAAAGTCATCTCATCTAATGCACTCCTCAGTTCAGTCCGATCAACTCCTGCGATTCCCATGTATTCACATTAGAATGTGCACTTAAGACATCAATATTATAGTAATAATAATACTCACTCTGACAATAAAATTTTGAGAAATGTGTTATGTAAGTTGACAAATGCATCAACCAGAACAATACAGGCTGAAATCAATTTCACTTTTGTCAATAACTTTTGAGAAAAGTTATTAATAGGAAGCATGAGAAGAAATCGTAGGGAGAGGGGAATTAAAATTGTGAGCATTAGTACATATCACATGTTAAAGAACGTAAAGGTGAGCGTGTGGACATTAGAGCATACATTGTGTACTCATTGCTTCAGTGGATCCACTGGACATGTTCCTGTCATGCAGCCGACTGAGATATGAAGGACTGAGTTTTGTTTTGGTTACAATGCGAGTTTAGAAGATCAATGTTTGAAAGAGTGCATTCTTCCTGCAATTCATCTCCAGTGGCACGCAGCTCTTCGCAATCATGGACTTAACTTCTAATCCATCACTGCTGCCACCAAACCATTTAAAGAGCACAGGCTTGTGGCTCTTCAGCAGGGTAATATGTGGATCAGGTAGCAACAATTTGGCTGCTATGCATGTGAAAAGTAAAGCATGAAGGTAATTCTTTTAGAAAACAATAGCGCACCTCGTTCGACTCTCCCAAGCAACAACACAGGTACATCAGACATACTTAACACGGACTGCACATTCCTTTTTTGGTATCCGAATGGCTTTACGGAATTGCTAATTCTTGCCTTTAAGATTCGTATACGTCATCCCACCTCTTGTGTGTCATTTTACACGGTGCTAATGCTAGCCTTTTGGCTGAAAGTAAATTACTGAAAATATTCCAATCAGGTCAGCGCTTCAGACAACACAACAAAAACAGCACGATTTAGTGTTCACAATAGTGACAATGCGGTCTTGGTCATGGCTCTAAATTGTTGTTGCTAATTCCTGTTTTATTTTATAACAGAATTCATTTGTCATTTTCATGCTTTCTTTTTTTTTGTTTTCCCGTTGGTTCCCCTTGTAGTTTTCCCTTGTAGTTTTCCCTCTTTATTTTCCCTTCCACCTGGCCCCAGGTGTCTGATCTTACTTTGTACCACATTTTGAACTGAACATAAAAGTATTAACTGATGCACAGATGTTTCTAAATTGATTGCAATATAGTGTGGTTTTAAAAATAGCTTTAAACTTTTCATTCACCGTTTAGTTAGTTTTATTTTTCTCACGCTGGGTACTGATGACCTCACTGCAGTCCTAGCGAACACTTTTACTTTATGACTGCTCGCGAACAAAACCTGCACATTAAAACTCCTTAAGATCACTATCTCTCTCTCTGCCATTCTAATTTGTGTTTCTTTTCTCTGTACCTAGCTGTAATTAATACATTGTGCTGACTTCCCATCACTCTGACTTAACCTACTTTCTCTCTCATTTACTTTATCCTCTCTCTAACTCTTCATAATTTCTTTTCCTTTGGTAGCTAGGTTAAGCTGATGTGACATTTCCTCTGTCCACTGAGCTTTGTACAAGGCTGTGACTTCATTGGTTGGACTTGAATGGATGGTTAATTTGTCAAATATCTGATTATTTAACTCTTAATTAAGACAGTGTGTGGTGGGGATGATAAAAAGATTTACAATTATAATGAACTCAAATCCTTCTCCTGACACAAATGTAAATTATTGTTCATCAGCACACATACTAGCTGATGGACTCATTGATCTTCATTGTCAGATTGGGGCTTCAAATATTCGAATTATTGAATTATTCAAAGAAATCAATTTTAAAGGTATTGCGATACATTTGTTTTTATAGGGACGGCATTAATATCTTTACACACATTGTTTTATGAAAAATGAGTGTCAGTAAACATACCTTTGTTGTACATGTTGGTGGGCACCTGTACCACGCTCAGACTGAGATTGACTGAAAGGTTGTTAAAGTGGTCGTTGGGCTGCAGGATGAATTCCCCTCCCAGCTCCACACTGTTTCCCACTTCATCCACCTCATTGATCAACACTGCATTGAAGTATTCATACTGGAGATCAGAGGAGATAAAAGGAGAGACAGTGATGTGATCCCGTATGCAGTGAATCTGTGAAAACACTTAGAGTCAGACAATAGTTTTCCCACTGAGATAAACTGAAGCCTTGGATCTTCTCAGACATTCATGTTATTACATTGGAAAAGTGCTTCCTCAACAAATTTCTCCTCAGCACCAAGACTCCCCTCCTCATCAGACGCTGCATGCATTGCTCTGCCACCACCTTATTTTTAGCATTGCGCATACTGGGGAGACTATTAATAAATCATAGAGCTGTATAAATATAGAGCATGTGGTTGCTGGCATCCAAAAGGCAGTGAAGTCTGTGATATCTCACAGGAGCACAACCTGAAAATACTGGTGTCCATAAAGAACCCGTCACATCAAAACGGACAAAGTTACTCAAGTGGGAAAAACTAAGATTCAGCATAATGAAAATAATAACATACATACAATTTATTATATCTTTGTATGTTTACACATAAATGGACAACGTATAAAAACAGTAAGACTTAGTACTAACTGGAAACTTCAGGTCAAGACGTACAGTATCACATGCTTTTTAAGGGGTCACCCACCTTTATAAATTCAGCATCTGCAGTTCAGTGTTAAATAAAAAGACTCGTGAATCATATTGTGCGTGCTTCACTGCAGAAGCACAGGTGCAGTGCAGTCATTTTTATTATCATGGCCTACTTGTAAGATTGTGTCCTTCCCTCTTATTTGTTAATACTTTTTTCTCATTTCAAATCAATTTCAGAGAAGTTTTGAAATCTAAACCCAATTACAGTTCACTTTACTGAGTTTGGCATTTAAAGATGATCTTTTGTTATCTTTGACACATTTTCAGCTGGGATAGTGTGCTGTCAAATGATGGCTGATGTAGAACAACCTTTATGTCCTCACTTAAATATATTTTACTGCTCTTGATGTCAGTCACAAAGGCAGCAGCAACAGCTCAGGAGGTGAACGCATGGCTTGAGGCCACATTGATCCCTTTTATAATGACAAAGAAGACAGCAGCTGAAAAAGGGCCTCTGAGGAGACTGGATTGCTTTTCTCAAGAGTCCAATACAAATCCTTAGAACATGTGTTCATTCAGAGGGGACATACACTCCGGACATTTAGATACAGCAGGTCCAAAAGGATGAACTGGCGCAGGGAAAAACATATAGAAGATATTTAAAGTTTATTAATCACCAGTCATACTCCAGTCATACACTCCTTTTTCTACATATCTCACTAACCACACTACCCAGCTCTCTTCATCTGAGCAACCATTAACATTCATTCATCGAGGTAAAAATTTTCCCAGTACCTCCTGAGGAGCACCATCATCCCTTCAGCCTGGTGCAGAACACAGATAAAGTCATCAATTAGGCAAGCAAACGCAGTGCCTATCATTGTAATTAATCATTCCTGATTAAGCTTATTAGCTTTTTATCAAGGGGAACATTGCCATTTCAAGGTGAGTGAGCACCGTGTTGCAAATTTCTGCCAATTATGTCCCCTTTTTTCTATACACCTGTCTTTCTCATCATTTGTGTGGGTACCAAAAACTTAAAATGTGTTTCCAAAGGAAAATCCTCTGTACTTTTAGTATGAACGGTTATGAAAAATATTAGTTTTAAAAATGCACAAGCTCATAGTAAGATTCAATAATCACACACATGCAATAGCAGACAATGGTTCTTCAGTCAATATTTGGCTATGTCAGTACAAATCATCAGTATGCAACTCACTTGTGGGTCTTGACCCCAGAAATTGAGAAAATGTGATTGACATTGACCTTTACGATTCTTTGGATATGAGCCATTTTCTCTATTCAGTGCGTAATCTATTTTTTTCAGTGGACAGGATGAACAGAATTCTAATTACTGTAGTCTACTTTTGAGAAGGGCATTTTATTTACCTAAAGTCATGTGGTGTCATTTTAAGGAACAAACTTGCAAACCTGATCAGAGAGGAAACTGTGAATGAGGGGAATCACTATTACTGAGGAAGGATAGCCTCACAACATGTAAGAAGGCCCTTCTCTCTGCTAAAGCAGCCACTGCTTAGCATTAATACAGAACAATAAGAACTTATTTCTCTTTCACACTGCTGCCTAATGGACCCGTCCTACGGAGTGTGATCCCTCATCCGTGGTACTCCCAGAGGTTTTGCTCTCCCCGCCAATAGGGTGTTTATGGAGTTTTTCCTCATTCGTTTCAAAGGTCAAACGGTACCTATGTTACTTACAGACTGTAAAGCTCTCACAGGCAAACTTTCATTCATGAAGTTGGGCTGTAAATATAAATTTTGATTGATGATTAGTTGATTGATCAAAAATGAAGCAAAGATTAAGATTATTGGTTAAGTATAAATAAACCTAATCAATATGATTATACTAAAAAATGCTAAATACATGTGAAAGGTGTATTCTCACAGTGATGATAATTACCATGTGTCCCTAGTATTGTGGAGCAAGACTACAGTTTTTCAAACATTATTTTTGGCCTAAAATATACAGAAAAAGAAAAAAAAGTGACCTACATTCATTATATCCTTTTTTATTTATGCTGTATATGTTGTGTTGTGTTTGTCTCTATGTGTAGGAACTGATTTTTAATACATGGATGGACCTTGATGATTGCTAGAGCTTGTCAGCATTTGAGCTGTAATCAAAAGCACAGTTGCGTCTGCAGCGGGTGTCTCATGACATAAAATCTTGTGAGGTCGCAGGACTGATGACCTTCAGACAGTAGATAACTGGCACAGTTTCTCAAAGAAATATTGGAAGCTTTCCCAATCTGATTCTTTTTCTGCATCTGACCTCTATCCTTCTGGCAACTGTATCTTTATCTCCTGCCAAAGATGGGTATGGTGTCTGGAGAAAGCCTTAATTAAAACCAATTATCTTCTTTACAGCCTTTCCAGGTCAGTTTTACTTCAGTGGAAAGTTTGACCAGAAATATATTAACTCATTTTTAATGAAAAATAAATTAAAAGGCTAATCAGCTAAATGCTGCCATTGTAGAAAAAACACTGACTGTCAATAAAGATGGTCTCAAAAAACTGTATTATTAGGATGCTTTTAAAAAAAATGAAAAATAGACAACCAAACACACATACTCACGCATAGTGTCTGGATTCAATGCACCTGCAGGCCTCATTGAACCCTCCTGCTGTTCTCTTTCTGCCACATTCTCAGGAGTACCTGTTCTGTCATTTGTATTCGCTTACTTTGTCTCTCCCTTGTGACCTGAATCCTCTCTTTCCTTTTCCACCTTAGTCTGCCTCCTTTTTCCATTTGTTCACTATTATGCTCATAGTTCTCATGGGGTTGACCCTTTTGACTGTTTCTACCTCCCATCTTGCTGCCTTTGTGTCTAATCTTTCGTCCCTTTCTGTGAGACTACTGGAATGAGGAAATTAGATAAATGTTGGTCTCCTAATAAAGATACCAGTAACTTCAGCACTTAATTGTTTGAAAGATATTTGTTCCTCAACATGTAAAAAAAAAAAAAAAGTCAACATACATGTTAGTTGATTGAATTCACACATGGACACACAGTGCAGTAAGTTTTATGATGGCAGTGTCTGTGAAGATTCTCTGATGCCCAGGTAATGGTTGAAGAAAGTTACCTTAAAGTCCAGTTGACTTTAATCCACACAGAGATCTACTTTGGCAGTAATCACTTCAGGACCCAAAAACCATCTTCCAGTAATTTGACTCAGAGAAAAGCGACTAAAATTTTAAAGATCTTACTGCTCTATACTTTTTAGTAAATGTCTTTAAAGGCAGTGAGAGAAAAGGGATGGTAGCAGAAAACATTACCAGAAGTATTTGTAGTTGAAATTATGGAGAATATAAAGTTTTTAAAAAGATGAGAGTTTTTGAGTTTACAAAGTCTTTTTTAAATTCACAGCATGTGGGTTTTAATTTTGATTAAAATCGCACCGATCGGCTTTTTAAGTTCCAAAAGTGTGGGAGGGAGTGTGGGAGTGTGAATGGAGTCAGGGGCAAACTGTCGAGTATATGAATTTGAGTGCATCTGCATCAACTGTGTGTGTGTGCGTGTGTGTGCGTGTGTGTGCGTGTGTGTGCGCGCGCGTATGTGTGTGTGTGTGTGTGTTAGTGTGTGTGTGTGTGTGTGTTGCACGCGCACGCGTGCACGCTGTCTGTGGGAATGTTTGTGGATGAGTCTGAGTGTGGGTGTATGTGTTGAGTAAGTCAATTATGGAATCCAAGCATTAGAGTGAAGGAGTTCCCAGTGCCACTAATGCAGTCCCTGATCATAGTGTTAACAACCTGATCTTTAATGCTGCAGTGCATTATGCTGAGAGATTGCAAATGTTCAGAACCCACTCACTTAGTGTGGCGCAGACAGAGGAGAGGATAAGTTGGTTGTATATATTATTGATTCCATATGTTTGCGTCTTCTAAGCTGCATTATTACTGACGGGCAAGCAGTAAACTCTGTACAATTCTAATTATGTGTGAAATATTGTCATAATAACCCTTTCTGTTACTGAATTAAGGTATAGAATAAAAGACAAAACTCTTACAGTCAATTTGACTCATGACCTCTACCAACTAATAAGACATACAACAATTTGCACAGTAAATATTTCTCAAATGTCAAATTCATCAATGTAGCCTATAATAATCTAAAGTTACAAAATGCTTTCCATGACGCAATCAGTATTTTATTTTAAAAAATCAAAAAGTTCAACAAAAGTGCAATAAGATTGGATATTTAGAGAAGTAGTAAATAACCATGTTGACAACAATAGAGTTCATAAGAGACTAACCTTTAATTTTTAAAGCTAAAACATATATTTTTTAGACTTTAAATATGTATATTGACTATATCAAAATAAATTGAAATATTGAAAATATTGAGCCACGCAACACTTGGATCTACAGTGTGCCATCGTTACTCACGGATGATGTGTTCAAGGAACCACACGTGAATAACAAAATTTGCAATATAGCGACAAACTATTTATCTTATTATTTACGCTAATTTAAACATTATTGAACCGTCCCCATACTGATATTAAACCACCTTCTATATGTGTTATCTTTTCTCATACTCTAATAAATTGTTTAAAGCAATTTTTGTGTCTCACAGAGTCTGAGATTCACGAAACATGGCGCACTTCTGGATGCCGTCAGCCAATACAGTGCGTGTACGGCATCACGTGACGGCTGACCAAAAATCAGCGAGGAAGTGAGGTCGCGAGTGTTGATACACAAATGCGCAAGGGCACACTGTATACTGTATATGTTTAATTTCTGAAAATATAAACTAATCTTTTGAGCTGAAAATGGCTGATTATACAACAAACAGATGACCAGAAAAACAATTGATGACTATTAAGACACTATGTATGTACATACTACGGTACTTCTGTCTAGCACTGTGATGCCTCTTTTTCTTCAGTTGTCTTCATGCAAAGTATAAAAATAAATTCAAAATTAATATTAATTTAATTAATGGGCTCACAGACAGTAGTAATGAAGCAATTCAAACGAGTGAATTAAATGAAATTCAATTAAATGTAAGAAATGTTATAAAATATTGCTAACAAGTGAGGCTTGTATTAAATTTGTAACAAGATATAGTTATTTCTAACTTTAAATACAATCAAATCACTGCAATTATTAAAATGAGTGTCTGCCTTGGTGGCAGAGTTATTAAGTTAAACTGTTGGAGTGTAACTCGCCTATTGCTTCTACTTAAGCATTTGTGTAATTTTTAAAATTATAGTCTTCATTATAATGGTCAGAATAATGATTTCCAGAATCAAAATGTGTAAGGCACAAAGACATGCCTCCTCCTACAGCATTAACCAAATGCAGGCAATGGCTTTTGATAAACAGTTTCACTGCAGAGTACAACAGTGAGTCAGTGGCCTCAGGAAAAGAGGCTGTGAATCTAATGTGTGAGCGGGTCTGACCATGCTGCTCCAGCCTCTGGTCTTTAGACTCTCCTTTCCACTTGACTCACCTCTTCTCATCAACCACCGCCCTACTCTCCTTCTTCACGAGTGAGAAAGAGGAAGACACCACTACCGGAGTGTGAAAAAGGTGACTAAAAAACAGCCTTGGGCATGCATAGGAGAAATCAATGAACAAACAAGACAAAAGATTGATAAAAATTCATACTCGGGGACTCATACTTGTGCAAAAGTTCTTATTCGTGAATCTTATACGTCAAGCTCACCCACTCTGACAAAAAAGTAACCAAGCTACCACTTGAGTCTAAAAAGCCCATTACAGGAGGTGTGCTTGTGCGTGCGTGTGCGTGTGCATGCGTGTGTGTGCATGTGCATGCGTGAGTGTGTGCATGTGTGTGTTCACCAGACTGACATACACAGTCATCTCTTCATTAAACGCCTTAGATTAAACAGCGTTTGCCGGTAATAATAAAAGCAAAGTGTCAAATCAACAAGACGGTGCCCACCTCTCTGCTATCTATGGTAATACCCCCGACAGGGGTCTATGAGAGTAAAGGTGGAAGAAGCACTTCTCTCATACTGTACCCTCTAGACTGGCTCTATATGTTCAGTCAACATCAGGTTTGGCAATTGACTGCTTGTTACCAACCTCCAAGGAAGGATTTCATTGGCTGCGTAGGGCATAGGAGACTGCTCTCTGCTTTCCTATTTTCAGAATGTAAGCACTGCGGGTAAAGGAGCAAGGGAGGAAAATCGCAGCAGATTACCGTGCCAATTTCACATGGAAGCAGAAGAGCTCTGGAAAGGATAGATAAGAAAATTCCTATCAAACCGCTGCCAGCCAAATATGTATCCAATAGCAAGGAAAAAAAAAAAACAACAACTCACAAATATTTTATAATAAACACCCGCATAGTGATGGAGGAGGTTTCACCCTACAGCGTACATGGGGAATTTTTAGCACAGCTGGTGATAATTACTATCTATTTACCACGTTCAGCAGTAAAAACCCCTATTATAAATATTATAAATGCCACCATCAGAGCCATTCAAAAACACACACGCACACAAATACATACAGGTGTCTCCATAAAGGGCTCACAAAATTGCATACATGTCTTAATATTCCAACATGTAAACAAAAACAGAAGAAAAAAAAATTACAGCAATTTTTTTCTCTCATACTGAAAGAATGCTAAATGCGAAATTAGCGAAATTCCCACATGTGGTTGGACGTTCCGGCCCCTACGCCTTTTGGGTGGCAAGAGAAGGAGGGGATGGGGGCAGTTATTATTTTATGTGTTCCAGAGATTGTATTGTTGACATGATGGCATGGATAACAGATGAGTAAATCACTATATTTAAAATAAGTTTAATATCTTGCAGCGAAGACAATCATCACATTAATTATTGTTAAACGATTAATGACAAAGTTTATGACAATTTTTTTTTTACTTTGGCAAGAAGTACATTTTTTCCTGTAGTGTAGAAATATACAAGTACTGACTGACAGTAATATGTTACATAGTTGGGCTGAAATGAGTGTGGCTCATGGAAACACACAGGTCCATTTACTTTCCTTAACTTTATTGTGTTTATTTCATTTCTATACATTTGAAATGCTTCACATTACTGGTGAAAATATGTCCTCTTGAGATGAGAGAACATATTTGGATAATGGTATCTCACTCCGTCCTAGCATGGTAAAACATTACATTAGAATATAGGATCTTCATCTATCAGTATCTGTTCTGTGGCTGTGTCATTAATGCTGGTAAAAGCAACACTTACTTAGATGGACTCATCTCATCGGCTCCAAGGAATTACTGGCATGAAGCACCGCTGTTAGCCCACACAATATTACTGCCCCCCGAGCAACATGTGACACTCACCGTGACAGGCAAGCATCATCATGATGTGTTTGTGTGTGTGTGTGTGTGTGTGTGTGTGTGTGTGTGTGTGTGTGTGTGTGTTTGTGTGTGTGTTTGTGTGTTTTCAGTATGTATGCACACATTTAGCACATACTGCAATTACTCTGCAGCTGCAAACCAACTGTTTTGTTATCGTTTTTCTGACATGTGAAGGTGTGTTTCAGTATCGCTAAAGCCTGGTCTCTTGCAAATGTCTTTGATGTCAGCAGAAAATGAGTAGATACAACCTACATTCACAGATTCACAGACACACGCAGGGTAATTCTGCAATGAAATGCCACAATTTTCTCTACTGGCTGATCTCCTGGTGTACTTGTTGATTCAACTGGTGATTGATAGATTTTCCAGAAAGGTGTTCAAGCACAGAGTGAACTGCTGCAATCAGATGTGGGTGCTTCTGCAGGTGGAGTAAATAGGATTTTCAGATAGCAAAAAAAAAACAGACTTTTTTCCAATTTAAAAGAAATCCTATTTTTCAAAACATAACACTGTTATTATTTATAAGATACAGTTTTGTGCATAAATGAGAGTGGTGGAGAAGGAAGAGTGAGGCTACAGGGAGAAGAAATAGAGATGGTGGAGGACTTTAAAAACTTGGAATTAGAGCAATTACCACACTCACCAGAGCAATGGTGAGTGTGGTAAGAAGTTGAAGAAACAGATCCAAGAAGGCTTGAACAGGTGGAGGAAAGTGTCAGGTGTCTTATGGGACAGAAGAGTCTCGTATAGAATGCAGGGCAAAGTTAATGCGACAGTGGTGACACCAGCTATGATGGATGGATTGGAGACAGTGCCACTGAACAGAAGACAGGAAGCCCAGCTGGAGGTGGTGGAAATGAAGATGTTGAGGTTCTCTCTAGGAGTGACCAGGATAGGATCAGAAATGTTTCAAGGCTACTAAATTTTAGGAAGTTAGCTGCCATCTTGGTTTATGCAACCATCATTACATAAAAAATTAAGTATTCAAATCCCTATCTATCGAGAATTATTTATTTGCTGATAAACAGCTCTAGTTATCTATCTTGAATATTAAACTGGATGCAAATCCAAAAGGACACAAAACAGTAGAGTAAAATGTGCTCCACTTTGAATCTCTGTTGACGTGTAACTGAGAACATCCCTTCGAACATTCGTAGAGGGAATGTGGAGAATCAAAGTGTGACAGAAAAGGAAAGGGAACGGGTGCGATGGGGGGGCAGAGCTGGACAGCAGTCAGTGGTTGAATTTAGTGATTGATCCTTTTTAATGGCGCGTGACAGCAGGACCCTGTGGGCATTCACTGCAATGCCTTTAAGAGCTGACAGAGTAAACACACAGTTGCTGCCACAGGCACACATAACATACACTCTACAGACTTCATAAGTAGTTTAGCAAAAAATTCTACCCAGTCAGCTTAGCATCATATTTCCTCCTTTAAACCCAAGTTTCTGCTGTCGCTCCTCCTACTTTAATAAACTCTGTCCTGAGATCTGCAGCAAACTCAGAAACATCACAAGTGCATTTCTTCAACCTCTCTCTCTCTCTCTCTCTCTCTCTCAAAGACACACACACACACACACACACACACACACACACACACACACGCACAATGGAAAGCTGCACTCTAAAAATTAAAGCTGCTCAAATGGATTTGAGGCAGAACCATGAGAGCAGAGGCTGGGTTTGGGGGTGTGCATGCAGATATGATTAGCTGAATGCATTTGCCCAAGTCTGCAGAACTGAGGATGGGACTCCGAGGGAATAATTTCAAATTTGAATAAAATGTGGAAATGATATAAAAATATAAATAATGCAGAATTAGTTTTCAGGCTCAAAAAAGTAAATTGCGGAATAAAAATATGAAAGATAAATTGCTTTTACCTGTAACAAAATAAATGATGTTTTCTACATGCATTTTAATTGTTAGGTATTAGTACAGTGTAGTCATAACTGAGAGATGGCAGAAATAAAACATTAAGATCATATAGGGTGTATGTCTTTTGATAAATAAATAGACGATACATCAGCATTTTCAGTATTTATGAAAAAAAAGAAACTTGTCGGAAGCCAATTTTTTTTTTTGTACTGTGATGATCAAACACATTTTCTGCCCATGTGTATCAACGTTCTCATAAAAGCGAAAAAAAAAAAAACTACCTCTGATGCTCTTTGTACCATTTAAAATCCAGTTCTCTGTCAAGTTCATTAGATTCGGAAAGCTCATTCTAGATTCTGAATTAAAAGTAATGGATGACGTTGAAAATTCCTCATGATCTGCTGATATTCCTGATCCACCCGGATATATACATACCTATCACACATATGTGAATGACATCACACAACAATGCCAACAACTGTCTCAATGTGATGTCAATAGTTCACGGATTGCAATATCAATAAATACAATAGATCAATTAATGCACAGTATGCAGTTGCAAACAGATGTTAAAGGGAAATTGTTGCTTTTTATTACCTTGGGATTAATTGTGCCCAACAATCATTACATTACAGAGAAAAAAAACTTTTATTTTTATAACACATTTTGTGCACATATTTGTGGGCACATCTGCTCCTCTGAGTCTGTGAGTGAATTCCGATGGTAGAAGCCTAAGACATATGCTGACAATATAATTGTAATGAGATTTAGAAGACAAAAGACTGTTAAGATGTGTCAAGTGAATCAAACTACTGAACGGGATTGCCTTTTCTCAGTGTCTCTCCACTGTTGTGTTTACAGAGGTCTTTGTCATTCACTGGGCGCATTCTCTCACGAATCTCTAAAGCACTGGCTTCTGAAGGACAAATTATTTTTAGAGGGATTTAATTATTAAGCTTACAAACACAGGGATTAACTGCGTTGACTGCAATAATTTTTGTCTGCTCAGAATACACTGTTATGCCTTTATCCTTGTTTATCCATACCTGTAAGTTTGGATCATCCTCGTGTTGTAGATGAGCTTCTTCTGCCGCCTCTACCAGTTTCTGGAGAAGGACAGGGAGAGGAAGAAGATGAAAGAATAAATGCACTAGTTTTAATATTAAAGTAAGTATATACATTGGTCGAAAAACAGTGGAAACATTCATGCTTTACGCCTGACTTTATGTGTACATCCTTCAATGCTAGAGCAACACTCCAGCTCTTCACCGCAGACATACTGACATAGATACCAGAGGGACATTCGTCTATGTTGTTGAAACAGGCTATTTTCCTAAATGGATCAACATGCGTCTCATACAAAAATACAAATGCATACAGAACATAGACACACGGTCATCACTCTCTTACTGCTATCATTTTTTATACTGCTGTATACTGATCCCCACGGGGAAATTATTTTTCCCCTCTTATATATCACACACATATATGTGTGTGAGCAACACACACACACACACACACACACACACACACACACACACACACACACACACACACACACACACACACACACACACACACACACACTTCCTTCCTCTCATGCCTCGAGGCATGAGAGGAAGGTAGAAAGGCAGGCAGTACAAAGGGCCCAACAAGCAACTTGTGGGGGTTGGTGCCTTGCTCAAGGGTACCTCGGCAGTGCACAAGAGGTGAACTGGCCTCTCTCCAAATACAATACTTTTGATTCAGGCTGGTCTTGATCTGACCACCCCTCTAGTCCCCAAGCCAAGACCTATTAGACTGAGCTACTGCCGCCCTTGGGATGCCTGTTGAGGGATGCAGGTATCCATGAGCCTGTGCATGTGTTTTATGTTCTGTTATATTCAGTTTCCTCCTCATTCAAACCGTCATATGCTGAAATCAATTTAGCCTGATTCATGGACATCATTGTGAAATACAAGTTGCCTATACCCAAATTATATAAAGTTCTAGCTAGGAAAAAAAAGTTGGAATCAAGAGGAAAAAGATGCCACTGATGTAAAGATTTATCACAGCTCACACAGGTTTCCACCCAAAGTCCTGCACCCAAGATCGTAAAAGCAACAAGAGAATGGAGGGCACGATTACTGCATTTCAAGTAAAGCAAGGAACATCCAGACACATCAAGAACTCTACATACTGAACGACTGAGAGAATTCCTCCACCAAGAGTGGATGGAACAACAAAGCTAATATCCAACTGGGCATAGTGGTTGTGGATAAGCAGCAGAAGAGAGGACAAATGATACATGTAGCAATATGTGTATATATGTCTGTGTGCTGTCTGATGCCAACTCAATCATGGATTGTGAAAGTAATAATGTCTGGCAGCATTTCAAACAGGCTAGAGGAGAAGGATCTGATGGAAGGACTCCGGTCCCTGATTAACACCTCAACTCTCAAGCATAGCCTATCTCTCACACGCCTACAATCAATTCTTTCAATTCACAAATGTGATACGCTTGGTATGTTCTCATACTAAGTCGGTTCTCTCATTCACAGCTGGTCCTGGTTGTCTATGAGTTTCGGTAATGTACTTCCATTCCACATTTCCATTCAAATAGCCTAACTCATAAAACTACTGCAATCAGCAAGCTTATTTCAGCTGCGCCATGTGCAAGGTTGTGCATGTGTGAGTGTGTGTGTTTGTGTCTGTGTGTGTCATACTGTTGCTGTTGTGTATGCAGACAGGCTGAATTTGGAAGCACACATGGAAATCTGAAGCCTGCACCATAGCAACACACCTGGCCACTGTATATTCTTTGCTTGGTTGGCTCCCTTTAGTCACTGATATCAGATGTATGGTTGTTGTGTTTTCTTCCTGGACACAGTGGATGCCTTTGTGCTGTATTTTCCCTTTTAAAGGCACAAAAACCCATCAGGTGAATCTGCTAGAAATCCGCAATAAAGCATTGTGTAGGTGCAAACCAAGATAAGATAAGTGGTATAAAGTGAGGATGAGAGAGGAATGGGAAAACAATATTCTCTGAATGTCTCAACGCTTGGCCTGATGCTCCCAGCGAAATGTCAGACGGTGCCTGTGAAGTCGACGTCGATAGTAACAGACATTTCAGCATTTATGAGTGGCTGATGCTGCGCCTTGGAGTGTGCGAGTGTAAATGTTTTCTCAGCAGGTATATGTGAAGATAATATGAGAGTATGTGAGCAGGCTGGCACTGAAATGAAACTCTATTGTATGCATGTGTAGTATGTATGAATGTATAGAAATTGTACTTAAATTTCTGCTTTTAATACAGCCTAATGTAGACATGTCCAACAAGGCAGTCAGAGACTGCCTTGTTGGACATTTTATGCCTCTGGCTTCCTGAAAATGTTGCTTTTTGTTTCGCGATTATATCTCATCAGGTCTCAGTGATGTGTACCTGAAAAGGTATAAAAGTCAAAATTTGACTTTGACCTCAATTTTCAAGGTCAAATGTTGTGATCTAATTTTCATCCCCTTGCCTCCCTGAATATAATGCCATTTGTTTTATCTTTCTATCTTATCCAGTCCCTAAGATAAGTGCAAAAAAATGTACAAAAGTTGAAATTTGACTTTTCTAAAAGTCAAGGTCATCGTCTCTTTTTCATCCCCTTTGCTGCCCGAGTAATGTGCTTTTTGTTCCATCTTTCTATCTGCAAATGTTGTGAAGATATTTGGTGGACTGACAGACGGACAGACGAACACACAAACATTGACAATTACAAAACATCACCGCCCCGGGGGATGTAACAAGCATTTACCCTTGACTGCACATTATTGAACTGTTAAGCACTTGATTCCCACCTTCAGAAAATCTTGTTCTTTTTTTTGTTGCAGTGTTTGTTTTTTTTACCTCAGTGAAAAGTGTGAAAAATTACTTGCATGGTCTTAAAATCTTGTCTTGTTTTTTTTTCTTCTTCAAATTAGAGACACAAGAACAATGCATGGGTATTTAAATTCTGCAGGATCACCAGCCTGAACACTCCAGGTGGTTTGTTTGTCTTTGTTGTGTTGCTATGATTGTAGACAAATGTATGAGCTGCCTGTGTTTGTGTATATTGAAATGTCTTTTTTTTATCAATAGGTGTAGCTGCCAAGGTGTAAGATGCAGTTAATAAAGAGAAAATGACTTTTTTCCTGAAGTCATCCTACCACGACTCAGGCTCAACATGAGGTGACAGCAATAATTAAACTGACACAGTCACAGGCGATGGCCCCGTTGTGTCCCCAAAAAAGCATACACACTAACCAAAAACTCACAGACACACAGACACACACACACATAGACACACACAGACACACACAGACACACACACACACACACACACACACACACACACACACACACACACACACACACACACACACAGTGCATACACATTCACAATCCTCTATGTTAGTTGACAGAGTAAAAGTGGAATTTCCGAGGCTAACAAGACTTACCGTTATGGCTGAATTAGATTTAATCAGGCTAAAAAAACAGATTCTGACATCAGTATTTGAGTGCAGATACCTGATAAATCTTTGAACGGTCTTCTGTTTCACCTCTCATCCAAGATGATTCTTACAGTCATTTAACTCTTCCGAGGCTGTTAACACATTGTCACTCATTAACCTCCCATGTTTACAGTTGGCTGAAGAACACAATTATGGGTTGTTGGGGTCATCGAGGATGTTTTAACAACCTCAGAAGAGTTTAAGTGTCTGTATTTACCAACAGTTAGATGAAGAAACTTTTTGGATGAGAGTGACATTTCAAACCTGAAACAGAAATCCAGTTGCTTTGCATTCAACCTGTCCAAGAATTAATATGATGTATGATGTATCTCTGTCAGTATCTTTCTTTGTTACAGTTTGTTTGATTCTTAAGTCTGACTGGAGTGGTGTACTTCATGTGTGATTCCATGTTCTCTTAATTCCATTTTATCTACAGCAGTTAAATCCAACCACAGGAACCAATGCACCATGTAAGCTGCATTGCTAGGGCTGTTTGTGATGCTTCTGCGAAAGATCTAAGGTATGGAACAAATTAATAAAATTCAGGATTCATAAAATATATCAGTGTTTTGCTATATTTGAGTACATCCCTATAAAGAGGATCCCTGCCAAGAGTTTGAATAGTTTCTAGTGAACGTTGTTTCATCGGAACAGAAGCATACTTCCTGATTTCCTTTGTATAAGTAAAAGCTCTCAGCTGAACTGAACACAATATACTTCTCCATTTAATTATCTTTCTACCTTTTCCCTATCCCCCATTCCTCTGACATTTGCAGTGATCTAAACCCTTTTATTATCTGGTATCTGTGATTATGATTTGCCTGACAGAGGACTCCGCTTGTTTACACATTCAAAAGTTCAAGAATGATTCCCTTCATTTAGCCGTCAGCTTGATTGGCTTGTTGGTCTTGTACTGAATGTGCTGTGCGGTAGGTTTCCTGGAGTTTGAAGCCGCTGACCTTAACAAATGTGTATCCATTATGAATGCAACACTAAAGCTGTGAAAGTCAGAGAAACCTGTCATATATAGCTGAGCTTCAAAAACAAGTGCTGTCAGCAAAGTACAGGGGCTGGTGGCTGTTTTTGACTTATGTGGGAAGTCTTGGATTTTTTTATTTTTTTATTTATTTTTTTTAAGTAGTGCATTTAGACTTGCTGCAAATTCTCTCCAACCTACCATGAGAGGGTAGTGGTCTGAATCTGAAAGTTCTGCAAAAGGTTGTCCAAAACATGACTACAGTTAATAACAGTTCTGAACAGACTCACAAAAGACATTCTCAGTGTTGTACATACTTGAGCATTTTATCCTATAAAAGCGTTGTCAAGCAATAATTAATAAATAAAGCATGCATTTAGTGCATCAGTGAAGTTGAATGACCTGTTTCTGTTCTCAGCTGTTAAAAAAAAATTTTTTTTTAATTGTGACCTAAGCTTTTTGTCCGACTGGATCAGAACAGATCCAGAGGGTCTTAGTCCTGTGACAGGCCTCATTCATCGAGACCCAAGATGGATCTGAGCAGGATTGGCTCGAATCAGGCCATCGATAGTAGCCAGGACAGCAATTAATCGTGTCAAAGAAGACTTGGAAGAGTTGCAGAATCAACAAAAGGGAAACGTGTGTTGTAACACTTTGGCTCTTCAATTTTGCGCATTCATATTGGGTACAAGCCAAGTTGAGGGAGCGTGATGGGGAGGGTGTTACACAGGGAAAGTGAAGGAAGTGGGAAAGACAGTTATTGATACTTTACAAGCTCTTAGCAGTATTGAAGACTGACAGGGAATGTGAAGGAAATATGTATTTCTTAAGCCAAACTCACCATCCCTCAACTCTTTTTATTGTTAATGTTTTCACAACCATTTAATTTTCATTTTCAGCTTAGGCTAAACTTTGGACTAATATTTTTTTGGGGGGGGTTTTGACAATTTGATTTCCGTTTGTCATGCATCCTTTCTACATCCCCATTTCATCATTCTGGGAAAAAAAAGAAATCGCTTTGATTTCTATGCATGGAACCGAAAAAAGGGTGAAGGAGACGGACGAGGCTGTCTCTTTACTGACATTTTAGGGCTGGCTCTGGCTTGTTATACAGACATTCACACACAGACAGGGAGACAGACAGACGGAAAGAGACACTTGGAAATGATTTGAGTTTGAGGACAGCTGATGAAATGAGGGAAATGAGGAGAAAAGTGCGACAGCGGGGTGTGTCGGTGAAGGGGCAGGCAGGGAGAAATGAGCAGGACTAGATTGCAGAGCTGGACTACATCATTATAATGTCCACTCCATTCAGCCACGCTGGCTTCAGTCCTTCTGCTATGGCTAAGTAGAATTGACCAGAAACAACCCTTATAAGGAATAACAAAATGAACATTAACAAAATTCGGACACTTCTAAAGAACTGATAAAGAGGTGTGCAATGACGCACGACTATTGGACTAAATGAATGGATCAAAACAACAATGTACCAGAATAAAATAACTGAAATTGATTTGTGACATGCAAAGTATGTATTGGTTGACAATGAGCTGTATTTATTGGTTGACAATGAGAGATGTTGTTGATCTAGGGGGCGGGAACCTTACAAGCCAATGGCTTCTACCCGTCAACCCTTTTTTTTTCTTTTCGGATGATGTTGCTGATGTCTCAACACTAATGAAAGTAAAATCTGTTGTAATAACATGTCTGAAAAGAAGAAAATAAACTGAATAAATAAATAATCCCAAACAGAACTAAAAATAAACAATTTATGGATTTCAGTTCTCAAATGTGTCTGCAGTATCAGGTAATCGTGACATTTGTTGCTGCTTAGTTCAGCTCTTAGAAATAAAATATCTTGAGAAACTGATGGAAAATGATAGGAAATGTTTAGAGGTGTGCATAAAACAGCTCCTTAAGTTAGAAATTCACCTTGTATGTCAGCAAATTAAATTTTAAGTTTCAAAGGAAGTTTTCCTTGTGGAAAATTTTCTTTAATGCCCCTCCTGTACCTTTTTTTTTTACATACACCCATGCGAACTTGCCGTATTCTCCACTGGTAATAATGTTGAGGACTACAGAGGCATAGTTGCCACAGGTAAATGTTATCAGCAGGTTCAGAGCATGCAGAGACCAATGCCATTAAAGGAGAAATAGCCCTAGCAGCGAGGCAGCCACTCTTCTTTGAAGAGTATTTGTTACATGAAACACAGCCATGCTTGACTTCAAAGAAAGCATTACAATAGGACTGTGCCTTTAAACTTCGATAACAACACGTTCGCTGCTTCCTTCACTGGGTGTTTTTGTCGCCACCAGTTTGAGCCGGCAGACAGGTCTTTTTTTTTCTCAGAAGAGTGGAGGTTATTTCTGCTACATGATGATAATATTCCACAAAGTCAAAACTGATTGAAAAAAAATTGTTGGCATATATTCTTGCTGAACTAACAGCATATACGTGCAAACGGATATATACACAATATCCTTTGCCAGACTTTTAGTTTAAACATTTTTTGAGGTGCTTTTTTCAATCTGATCTATAATGATGGAGTTTCTTCTGCCATTTAAATTGTCAGAAGCCACTAAAAGAACTTCTCTTGTCTGAGGTTTCATTGTCTCTCAGACAGAGAAGAGGCTGTGCTTGCCACAACAATGTGGAGACGATATGGGAGAGAGGACAGAGAGACAAGCACAACCAATTCGAAACGCAATTACATACACTCTGTCACTGTGTATTACGCACACACAAAAACCACATCTAAAATCTGCATGAAGCTGAAATGCTTAAAATTAACCTTATTTGTGTCTTTTCACATTACCTTTCTCTCTATTGATATAAAACCCTAACCATAACCCTCCACGAATCCATTCAAAAAAGAATGACATCATAAACACGGGTATTTACAGGTGGCACGTTTTACAGAGGATGCTGTCTTTCCAGCAGGTGGTGGCGAATGATAAAGAGGGGGAAAAGAAATAGAGATGGCTGGATAAAACCATGTTGATGGACAAGGGCCTGCTCTGAAATTCAAGCACTGGAGCAGCAAATATACTTTAGCAAAAAGCACAGAAGGGAAAAGGTGGAGTTGAGAGGGGGAAAGGTAGATAAAGTGATGAGGGATGGGTCAACTGCAGGGCTGCAGACAGGATGAACAGAGAAACTTTAGAAAGATTGAGAGGATGGAGGAAAAGAACTGTTTGACACTTCTGTTATGTTTGCTCATTGTAAGGCCAACTGGAAGGTTTGAAAATGATGTGGAGGTGGAATGGAATCATCGTGACAGGAGATAAGAGTCAAATACCCCATGGATGTAAACAATTTACGTCTTCCACTTTCCTCTAATTCCTTTCCCATAACATTTGTTTTTTTCTCTTCTCTTCCATTTAGAATATTTTGCAATTGAGCAAATTCCATCATCCCTGTGACCAGTTTTCTGTAATCCTTTCATCAACCCCCATAAGTTTAATACACAAACATACACTGTGAACAAACACTAGCATACACAACCCCCAGAGATTTACAGTAATCAGGCATCCGGCATCTGGGCAGGTGGCTTAAGACCTCCTCATATCTCCGGGGCTTAACACACTATGACAGAAATGGTAAATGCTTCAAATACCATACGTCTATTCCTAATAAAAATGTGTCTATGTTTGCCAACATGTAAAATAATCTGACAGATGACATGGTTTGACCCAACATGCCTCATGTAAGATAAAAAAGGTACATACATTTTTTTACAGTGTTTAAGCCAAGCATTATGTTCCTTATATTAGAGAACTGATTAAATACTTCATCTTTTAATACAGAAGCTATTTGCGTAACAACAAAATCGATTGGAATCTTCTTTTCATGCAAGGAATCATTGACTAGGAGTCATATTTTCAAAATGCCAGATGACTCATATTAGCATGAAACCTTTTTTTTTTTCTATCAAGCTCAGTGAAAACTGTTGTGAGGACAGGTGGATATGTGAATGCTTACACAGTGAATGTGACACTTTGAAACAGTCTTAGTCACTCAATCTGAGCATTTAAATGCATCACAGTAACGAATAATAATCTGAAAGCTGAAACATGGAAATGATTTGTCACTATATGTGGTCCTCCCTCACTCTCCTTTTCACTAACACTCTTGGACCAGACTCTCAGAGAGAAATCCAATTTCTGTCAACAACATCATGTTGTCCTGATACGATCTATCACCTGGAGCTAGAGATGCAGCTGAAGAATCCGTGCACCGCGGACACATTGGGAAATGCTCACAAAGTGCATGTGTTCATTCTTGCAGTATTTACAGACATGTTTACATACAGACGTGGATGAGTGCATTTAAGCTGTTTTTGTATGTGTGTCCTCAAAGAAGGGAATGAATACTGACCACTTTTTATGATTCATATCACTCACTTTTGTGAGCCTTTAATTATAGTTAGCCCTTTCTTCTTCAGCATAATTTATGAGGAAAATTATACGTGTAAATTAAATTTTAGTCCTAAACTTCATTGCCCTAATCATTTATTTAACCAGCGAATCTTAAATAAAATGATTAATGACTACAAACTTTTTATGATTTACCATTAGGCAGTGCATGCAATTACTGTGTATCTTGTGTTTTTGCTGAAAGCCACTTTTACACAACGTCATAAGTGAAGACAAAAATCTGGATATATGATAATGACAGACATGTGTTCAGCAGACTTTCAAAGTTAAATGCAAATGTTACTAAAAAATTAAGTCAAAAATAATCCATCCATCCAACCATCTTCTTGTAAATTAGATGATTGCAATCATCTCCTCTTCAGCCGCTTATCTTCCTTGCAGGTCACGGGTCTGCTGGAGCTTATCCCAGCCGGCTACGAGCGAGAGGCAGGGTACATCCCAGATGCCAGCTTGAATTCTCCATACACGCTGAGAATGACACCTACTAACAATTTTAGTGTGACCAAGGCTGTATGTTTTGGAGGTGGGAGGAAGTCAGAAGAGAACCTACGCAGACACAGTGAGAACATACAAACTCCACAGAGAAAGAAATCAAAACCGGAAACTTTTTGCTGTGAGGCAACAGCGCTACCCACACTTCCACCAGTGCTGACAAGTGCACAAAATATTGCATAATTATTATAATTTCTCCTATATAATATCTTATATAGTTGTTAGACGGATGACAAAAAATATTTCAAAGTATTTCAGAAGGTCTAAAAAAATCCTGGGTACACATTTTAATCCAAAAAAATCTAAATATCATTTCCCCATTCCAAGGGCCTCTCTCTGCAAAATTTTAATTGGATATATCTTTAAACTATTTTGTTAGTAAACAGGTGGACAAATAGCTTTGTAAAATAAGACCCCTTCACAGACCACTGGGACTTTATCCCATCGTACATTTATACTCTGTGTTAAAGGATGGAACTTTTCATAAACTGTCTTCCTTAATTTTATATATAGGGCACATTGTCAGAGAGTATACACATATACGGATAAGATTGATGACATGGCGAAATATCACCAAACATGATTGGGAGCAGTGGAACTTCAATTCTTGCAAGATGCAACAAATGCATACACAACAAAGAATAAAAAACTGGAAAAACTCTGTCCTCAAATCTGAATGTACCAACTGATCTCACATACAACTGTAGAGTACATAGTTATCAGTTTCTGTGATTTTGTATTTACCAAGGACATTATCAGAGCCTACACATCACAGTTGACACTTTTCTCCCCCCGTGTACAGGTAGGATAGAAACGGTAGAGAAAAGTGTCAGGTGTGATGTGTGATGGAAGAGTTTCAGCTACAATGAAAGGAAAGGTGTACAAAACTGTGGTGAGACCAGCGATGTTGTTTGGTCTAGAGACAGTGTCACTGAGGAAAAGACAGGAGACAGATCTGGAGGTAGCAGAGATGAAGATGCTGAGGTTCTCTCTGGGAGTGACCGGGAAGGATAGGATCAGGAATGAGTACATCAGAGGGACAGCACATGTTAGAGGTTTTGGGGATAAAGTCAGAGAGGCCAGACTGAGATGGTTTGGACATGTGCAGAGGAGAGATAGTGAATATATTGGTAGAATGATGCTGAGTTTTGACCTGCCAGGCAGGAGGCCTAGAGGAAGACCAAAGAGGAGGTTTGGACATGAAGAAGACATGAAGGTAGTTGGTGTGAGAGAAGAGGATGCAGAAGACAGGGTTAGATGGAGGCAACTGATTCGCTGTGGCGACCCCTGAAGGGAAAAGCCGAATGGAGAAGAAGACAGCCCTCTTGCAGTTGCATTAACATTGATGTAAATGTACTGAAGCATGCAGATTTAATGGACATATGTATGGATGAACATATCCATTTGCTTACATAGAGGGAGCAGTTGCATCATGTCTCTTTAAAAAGGTTCTATAATTTCATTGTTTGAAGTACTAATTTAAGTCACAAAGCATAAATTACAAGCGTTACAAAAAAGTATTATGTATTACTTTTCATGATTCATAACTTTATTTTTGATTCATTGAAACAACTAAGACCTAAAGTGACCTCTTAAAGTAGCTACTGATGTTTGATCTGAGAAGATATATAAAGTGACACAGAGGCTGATGGATGCATCACAGCTCTGTTCCATCTGTCACCTCAACTATAGCAACCACATTTTCACAAATCTCTCACACAAGCACGCAACAAAAAGCAAGATGTGTTTGGTGTCATATTCAGAACTTGACACTACAGCACCTCTTCAGACATCCAGTAAGGTCAGCAGAATCGTCAGAAATATCTCTTCAACTGGATTTATTTCACTGTGATCAGACCAGCACTTTAATAATACAAGGCAGTTACAGTCCTTGTTTTTAGTTAGTCATTGTTTTTAATGTACTCCAATACACACAACTTGTAGGGTACAAATATAATTAAGCATATGAATTTTAATCATTTTACATTTACATTTAAAGGAGTTGCTTTGAATTTCAGAGTGGTATAAATTTAGTGTGATGGATGAAGCACAGTACCTTCATTGCCTGGGCTTTCTTGTGAAACATCTCCTCCATGTCCTCTGCCAACCTTTTTACCAGCCGCAGTCCATCAATCTCCTCCACCAGCACTGCCCGCTCAAGCTCCTTATATTTCTGAAAAGGAAAATAAAAATGCACACATTAGGGGTTCAAGTTTCTTTTCAGTTCTGGAACAATTTCTTTTATTGGACACATAATGATCAAATGCATGAATGTTCCAAAGTGAGCTCACACCAACATTAATTGTAGACAAAATTTTCATGTCTTGGGCAATGTAAGTTGGAACTACTTGCAATCATAACATTAAAAACAGAAAAACAGACCTCTGCATCAGTAACAAAATTATTTTTGAAGGTATTTTTGGAGGTGTGTAAGATAAAAAAAAGTAAACTCCACACATTTAACAATTTAAATTTACTTTTAAACATATGTAAATTTATATAATCTGCTCTTAGAACAACTAAAATCATAAATTAGTCCCAGATTACTCCTTTCAGTAAATTATTCTATATATTGTACATATGTCTCAACAAGAGTTTAAAAAAAAAAACAACAACTCCAGGGCAAGAAGCATGTCTTTTCTATTTCAGGATGAACAGACGTTCAAACCTGTGAATAGACTAACCAGAAGCTGCGGTGGTAAAAGTACTGTAATAATCTAATTATAATATGCAACATGGTCCAGTAACATTTCTACCAAGTACTCAGAATACATTTTCGGTTTCAAAAACGTGAATTACAAGTCGGTAGAAGTCGCTTCCCCAAACTAATCTACAAATAAATGAAACCAATCAGCTGAGCCAAGAAAATTATCCCCTACCTTTAAATTTTACCAGCCTCTTAGAATCAGTGTCACACTGCTGCCCTCCATATCTGTGCTGCACTAAATCACATTACTCTGAAACCAACAGTAGGGTGCTTAACTTAACCAGCGCTTAAACGAGGACAGTGACATTAAGTCTCACTAATTCCCTCCCCATACATGCCACGCATGCACCCACAGGCACATTGACAGGTTCATATATATACACATGTACTGTATATATATATATATATATATATATATATATATATATATATATATATATATATATATATATATATATATATATATATATATATATATATATATATATATATATATACATGTACTGTTTTTTTTTCTTAAAATAAAGAGTCTAGTTAATTTTGAGATGTTGATTTATCGTGAAATACCATGACCGAAAAACAAAGCCCAGCATCTAACAGACATGAAAGGGAAAGGAGAGATAACATTAAATGGTAAGAAAAAAAGACAAAAGAAGAAGACAAGGGAGTGATGGGAGAGAAAACGCTGTGTGGGTGCAAAGACATCCAGCAGATGTACAATAAATACAGGTAGGTTGAGGAGGACAGAAAGCGTACAGAGATATTAAGGGGAGGACGTAGAGAGGAGTAGTAGAATAGGATGATGGATGAACTGAAAGAACACAGAGAGATAATATTCAAGTGGGAGGTCAGAGGGTTGTTTGGAATTCAATCCAGATTTGCAGAGCTGTAAGTGGGCACAAGTGGATGGAATAAGGTTCAAATAGGTGAGTTTGATTTCACTTCACTTTTTTAACCACACAAATAGTAGGCAGGTAATTTTCTGTATTTTAAACAAACAAAAGTCAAACAATTGATAACAGCCATTAGTATACGGAACTACAATTAGAAAGACAATACTGGCCAGAGAGCTGAAAGGTAAACTATTATTGATGCCCAGATAATTATGTAATCATGTAAAAATGGAGTACTTGAAAAATAATTTGAAGAAGAATTAAGAGATTTCTGGACAATTATAATGATAACACCATAATCTAGAATCTAAAAGGAGGGCAGCAGAAAGCACAAATAGCGGCTGACAGTAAGTAGCTATGGAAAGATGAATAAACTGAGGTTCATAAAAGGAGACATTCAGTGTTTCGCATTTATCTCCGTGTTATAGCATCAACAGTCTGTTCACAGCCATAACACTGAACAGCCTGTGCATCTTTGAAAAGCAGCCGAAGTGGCGCATTTGCTGCCAAATTCATTTGCAAGTCATGACAAAACAGTTTGGAGTATCAAAATTCCCTTCAAAGCCATGGTCCAGCAATCCAGAAATGCTTCTGTTACACATATGGTAAAGAAAAGGAAGGAAGAAAGACAGAAAGAAAGACAGTTGACCAACTACCAAAATCACTTTACAATTTATCTCGCAATCCTGCTCCTCACCAGCAGCACCACAAATTAATTGCACCACATCATCTGTGGTCAATCAAAGTGACTGGCTGATGACTCAGAAACCAAATCACAGCAACTGTATATATAAGCAACACCCCCCCCCCATGGCTGATTGGCAAATGCAGTATATTAGAACGACAAAAAAATCAGTTTTTCGGCCAGTATTGGATTCTGGCTTATGGTGGTAGGCTATTAAAGCCATAGGGGGGCTGAACTGGCTTGACTGGTTTCTTCTTCACTCTCTACGTTATGTATCTCCTGCTTTCCTCTTTCAGCTCTCTTCTCTATTGCACCCACTTCCTATGCTAATAATAAATATTAATAGGTTGCTTCATGGATGCAGTCATAGCTAAGCATCGCTCTCTTTTCTGGTGAAGCAAATGTGTCCACAGCTCCATTAAGTCCTTGCCCATAAAAATGGCACGGAACAAATAAATATTACTCTTCACCAGCGGATAAGGAAAGTGCAAAGTGCCCACAGCCTTAGCTGAAGTGTTAATGTGTTCATGATCATATTTGTGTGGTCAGTAAGAAGCTAAATGGGTCCAGCTGACCACAGGCTGTCAGCGTTGTGTTCAATCAGGCTGACCAGAGCAGGCCAGAGCAGACCAGGCCTAATTAGCCTAAAGCTGTCCTGTTCACATCACATCATCTTCTCAAAAAAGCAAACTGGCATACATCCAAAACTGCAATTTCTCAGACAAGGGGAGGGAATTTTTTTTAATTACCAGCTTCAATGGCTGACATGACAGCAGAATATCAGTAAATTGAATAGAGAAATGAGAAATGAGTCAGATTCAGACTGGTGTGTTATCTGTTATTGTGCTGTCAAGCTGTAGAGACACCCTGACATCTACAATGTTGCTTCTGTGGGTGGTAAAATTATGCCCAGTCTAGAAATACTACAGGTGTTAAGGTCAAAATAGTATTAAAAATATTTTAAAAAGAATTTAACACTGACCTGGATACTCAACTTCTACTGGGCTGAGCACAAAATAAAGTTTCCTTAATCCCTTCTCTATTTCATGGATTTATACCATTTGCAGGAAGTGGTTTGGTTTAATGTATTTGGATATTACCGCGTTCATCCAGCCACACATGCGCTGGTCATTTCATCAAGCAGAGTTCTAACAATATGTAGTATTAACTGGACTTCAGCTGAAATCACAAGTATTTTATTTTGTGCAATACCTTCTTTGTTCCTGTTTTACAAACATTCTTTAAAAATGGCATGTTTGCTGCTAAAATATCTCCAGATCTATGGAGGCTAAACCAAAACTTGTGATACACTTCAGCTGAAACTGTTCATCCCATTTTTGTGCGCTGGTAGAGGATCTCATGGGGTGCTTTATCATGTTGTGCCCCGAAAGGGTACCCTCAAGGGCAGCTCGCAAAGTTTTGTCCATAGCAAGAGCATGCTAGAGGACACTTAATCATACATCATGAAGGTATCCAAGAGGGCACTTCTGGGGCACCCACAAAAACTGAATCCCTATCCATCAGCACGCAATAAACACACACGCACACACGCATGCACGCACGCACACACCCACAGTCACAGTCACCAAATATGAAATACAGTATACGCTTTCCTCATCTCTGCAGCGGCACAGACTTATTAAAAACCGACTTATTATTAAAACTTGTAAAATTTGCTTATTAATTATGGCTTTCAGCATATTTCTGAATAACATTGATAAAATGGCAAAAGGGTAACATTTAAACAGTGCCATTGATTTCGTTCATTAGCTGCTGGGATGTTTCCTGTCTCTCCGGCTGACTAAATGAAGCATTCATTGAGAGAAAGGAAGAATGTGCAAAGATGCAACGAACATAACCCTGAATCATGTGTGCCATAGTATCCTGTCTCATTCAAGATGTCTTATTTGTTTTTCATTCACAGATTTCAGACTAGTTAGCTTGTTTGTTTGTGTGCCTTCCTGCTTGAATACAGATAGATGAGTTTGATTAGATTTTTTTTTTTTTTAAACTTGAAAAGCCTGAAAATGTATATGCGTGTGTGCGTGTGTGCCTGTGTGAGTGTGTGCGTGTGTGTGATTGGGTGTGTATGTATGTGCATCTAAGTGTGTGTGTATGGGTACCAGAAACCAATAAGTCCACTTAGCAAACTCTCTGATGTACTGATCCCTTGAATGGGCATGATAGGCTTTCTAGTGAAACATGGGAAATCGAAACTCTACGTATCTTTTTGAAACAGAAGATCAGAACAAAAGAACAGAAAAACTACTGAGAGAAAAAATAGTGTGTGGAGATGGAAACCTTTATCTAGCTTTCACTACTTTCTCTAAAATGTCTACTCCTCTCTCTCTTCTATTTTTTGATATATCCATAAATGGATACATTAAACCATGGTTAACTAGAAAAGGCATTTAGAATCTATGGTAGGAAGGATTAGCATATATCATTGAGTAAAAGAGAGACAGATACAGAGAGAGAGGGGGAGAGAGGAGGAGGGGGTATAAATATAATTTTACGTGTTTACAACCACATTAAACTACATTAATTGTTGGGCATGCAGCTGTATGAATATTTGTACCTGATCTACAAATTATTTTCATCTTTTCACAATATGTGGAGAGTATTGTATTTGTAAAATTTGTAAAAATACAAAATTTATACAAAAAGTGGAAAATTGTTAATTCTGCCTGACGTGAATCTTGCTGAATTATTCCACTAAAAATCCTAGAACAAAAAGCCACTAAATACAAGTGCACTTCATCTCTGGATGAAGTACTCTTCAGCCATGTGTTTGTGTGTGATTTCAGGTGCTAAAATATGTTCAGTACGACAAATGTCTTGCAGTGTCATCATTTCATAAAAAAGGGCCACTGATTCCCTGAAAGCCATGTTTGTAATTACATCCAACATGGCTCGGGGAGTGGGAGGGATGAGAGAAAGGGCAAGACAGGGGGTGGAGGGAGAGAAAAAGCAGAGACAGGCACCATGTGGTTTAATTCTGTTTTCCGCGATAATGTCACTGGACCACTACTGTGTGTGTCGGCGTTTGCGTAAGTGTGCAGAGGCAAGGTGAAAAAAAAAAAAAAGAGTGAGGTGGAGAGACTGAAACAATTGCACTTTTGATTGATGTTGTATTTTAGGGACATGAGTGTCAACCCAAATCCAAAGCAGGGAATCACTGCTGGATCACGGGATCACCTAGGACCGCCAAATCGCTGTTGCACCCTCCTGCCTTCATACTCTTTCTTGCATGCCAGGCGACAAATTGTTCCCACAAAAGATGAGTGCTGGATGGAGATGAAGTGGAACAATTAATTTCACGCTTGTCCTCCCTGCCTCAAAAAGCATGTGGGTCTCAGTCCTGTATCTGGTGGTGCAGCAACACTCCCCCAGGATCATAACACAGACATTTACACGTACACGGAGTGGCAAAATGTAAATCAAATATCGTAAATGCTAATCACACAGACATAAAAACAAGACATCTTCAAACACGAATAAAACTCTTCTTGCCTCGCTGGCCACACCTTCATAGCTACTTCATTCACCATAATGCAATCTATAAGTGAGGCTGAATATAGTATTGATCATAACACAAAGATGTCTGAAAGTTAGATCAATGCACAGAGAAGGAATGGGGACGACTGTGGGAACATGTGTGTGCACGAGCACGCGCACACACACATGTGACAGACCACTCAATCATGCAGTTAAGGGTAGAAACCATTGTGGCCACAAACATCTCCCATACAGTTAGAGCCAAGGTCAGACACTAAAAAGTCTGAAGGAATATCACTGTTTGTATACGCTGACGAACTGTCAACACATTAACACACTGGGGCTTGTTGGCAATAGAGACCGCATGAGTAAATATAACACTAAAAGCTAAAATGCATGCCTTTGAAGAACAAGCAACAGAGGTAAACCTGAGCAGAAACAGATCAGACAGGTACAGTACAAAGCTGAATTTAAAGACTGAGAATGGAAAAAAGATTTGAATTACTTAAAGTTTTAGGTTATATGATTACATTTAACGGTGAGAATTCATATTATTTGTTTATGAGAAGCAGGGTTGGAAATTATCACCTGCTATCAACCAGATGTGTTTTTTGTTTTTAATGTGTCAGATTTGTTCAATCCATCAATCAAATAGAGCAGTGTTAAAATAAAAGCAGCATAAAAGAGACAGATCGCTGCGCACATTTAATTCTGAGTCTCCTCCTTTCACTCAGACACCGTCTTCAACAAGGAGCAAAGTCATGTGGCCCAAAATGCTTGGTGATGAAAAGACTGGATCGACAGATTGAAGCATGACAATCTAGTTACTCATGAAAGAAGAAACAAGTAATAGTGAGCTGCGAGCGCAGGTTAACTATTGTTCTCTAATCATATCACATCAGCTGTTCAGCTCATCTTTTCTGTCTATGCTTTGTTTGCTCGCCAGTCTGTGTTGTGTGACTATGTGTCTATTTAGGATACTGGAAAATGATGCTTTCAAATTTCAGTTATCTGCATCATATGTGAATATCTGCTGCACACTCATGAAATGAAAATCGCTTTCCTGCAGCAAATTGGGGAGCGGTCCAGACAATCAATGTGTGTGGTCAGCCTCCTCATAGGTACAAAGTGTTTGAAACAAGACAATAATTATCTCTGTCTGATGATCATGATTTAGGTAATTCAACTAAATCACACCCAGGGGACACTGCTGCCATTAAGCCTTTAACCAGCCTGAAAACAGCCTGGTTGGAGAGAATGGTCACACTCATTAGAAATGGCAGCACATTGCTTCACCAGTTCATGGTTTTGTGTATGTGTGTGTAAACCATATGTGTGTGTTTGTCAGAAAAAGAGCACATGCATTGCTTCTCTTCAGATCATTCGGCATTTTGTGTAATAGTTTTTCTTGCACTTTTCTTCCCCTGAGCCGATAAACTGTTGCTCTCATGTTTTCTCTGAAAAATGAAAAGAGGTTTGTGATGCAGCAAGTTTTCATCCCTTATTTAGGAACTCTGTTTACAACAGATATTTTACTGCATATAATCCATGTTGCTCCTTTTTATTTCAGCATAACTTAAACCACTTACACACATTCTGGTTCTCTACACAAGTCATAGACTCACAGCCCCTGCATGTATGTGTGTGTGTATACGTGTGTGTGCGTCCATGTGTGTGTGTGTGTGTGTGTGTAAGTGCTTCTGAAATGACAGAGTGTTTAACAGCTGCCTGAGGGCTACAGAGAAGAACAGTAGAATAACAGCTGTACATGAATGCCAGCGTCGACACAACTCCTCATGGCATCGCTGAAAGCGACGCTCAAGAGTTTGTCCTGGGGTGCGTGGCGTTTGTTGGGTATGCACCATTGCCCCTCAGAGTGGGTGCCAAATCCCTGTTCTCTCTAATGACCACCATCTTTCAATGTCCTCACATGCCTTGCCATTAATGGTGTACCCCCCACCCTACAAACACACACACACAAACACACAGAGACATACACACACATACTGTACAACACTCCTACAGAGCTGAAGATGACACCACAGATGCCAGTTTGAGCATATAGTTTCCCTAAAATAATTATCTTAGGAATAAAAGGCAGCTTTTCTCACACTCTCTATAATCCCCATGGTACATTTTAATTCACAACAATAATTTGGTAAACCAATAATAATATCAACACCTAGAGTAGGTTTGATGTCTTCATATGAAACTTACTAATAGTCCTTGGTGTATCTGCAGCTGCCTGCTTTCAGTTTTTTGCAGGACATTTTTCATGGTTGACTGCAGGTATGATGTGACTTGCAACTTCCCTATTCTGCTCCATGCATTCTCACAACTGAAAATTGATTCTAGCAGCAGCCAGCTCTAAAGTATAAGGCAACAGCAAAACATTGAGTTGGATGCACAGAGGTTATTTGTCCTTGGAAGTGAAGATCTATAATGGTAGATTACACTTTTTCAACTGCAGTACCATCTGAGTCGTTGTTGTGAAGGCCTCCTAAAAATATGTTGGGGGAGGTCATAAACATACAGTCTACACTGGATAAGAAAACATTTGAGGAAAACAGACTTGTTTATTCATTAACAGACAATCATGATAAGTTAATATCATCCCATACAGCAGGAACAGTGTCACCAGAGAAAGCTGGTGAGAGAAAATGATCATCTGGTGTTCATTTCATACTGTGAACATCTTTATCTGCATCATCTCACAGGAGCATACAGAGATGACATTATGAATAGATGTTGTCCAATGAGTAAATTGTCATTTAATTTGCTTTCTGAAACAATTCTGAGATAGTGAATGATTTGTGAATACTGGCATTGGTCAGCATTAGTGCTACTGTAACTCTAGGTTGTTGGTAACACATTATATGTGCTCGCAGTAAGTGTTTTTGATGTGTATTCTTACTTTTTAAAATCATTGACTTCAACATTTGCTTAGATAAATCTTGTACTATGCTATATTTTGGAGAGTGATGCTAAGTAACAAGAGTTGACGATGATCAAGACAGAATTCAGCGGAGATCAGATTAATTTCCAAGCATGCATCCACTGTTTTCCCAGTTTAATGCACTACACTGTGTGAATGCTTTGTGTGTGTTTTTTTTTTATGTAAAATGATCTCAAAGTACACTTTAACATACTTTCTATTTTGATATAAACAGTATTAAAATATCTTAAATGAAGTATACATATGTGCATGGGTGCAATTGTTAAAGCGCTACTCACACATAGACCGGAATCAAGTTCAACTCAGCAACTCAAAGTTAAATGTTTTTCCAATGATCTCCACTTCCTGATGGTATGAATGGGCTAATGAATCATGTCTAATTGTTATTGAAGTTTCTGATAAAACATTAGCAACAAATATGCAACTGACAACCAACACTTTGCAGCTGGACCACCTGCCTACATCAATTTCTCTTCTGCAGACCCTCATGAAGAAACCCACCTGAAGAAACCTGCTTCTGAAAATTAAAGTCCACCACAGGTTTTTCCTGTTTTTCTTTTTTTTTTTTTGGTAATATTTGGAGCGGCGTATATTTTTGAGGGGGCTAAATAAATTATCATTAAGTGCAGTTAAACAAGATATTGCTGATTGAACATGCTACATAAGTGGAGACTGAAAGGCTTCTTTGTACTTTACCGAGAATCGAAATGTGGACATTTTACTTTCCACTCTGTATCAACACCATGTAATCAATAAAGTTGAAGATTGATCCATATCCTCTGTGTCTAAATAATTGTATGTCACTTAGTTGTCAGCATTACCAAAGTGTCAGCCACACATTAGACAGCACGGGTCTATAGATACACACTATATATACACACTGGACATGTAAAGGAACCACGAAATAAAAACCATACACTTGCACTATATTGAGACATGTTTAAGTGATGTGTATTGAGGAATGGGTCATACAAAGATTAACAGGGGAAGGCTAGCTAAAGTTCATGAATGTCTGACTGATGTGGTCTCACTATTTTTTAACATCTTCGTGTTTGACACGATAGTAAGTGCTGGTGAATGTCATTACAATGAACTGGTCCCACAGAACCAGATTATGCTAACCCTAATGGTTTACTGCAAGTGTAGTGCAAATGGAGAGACATATCCATAATGTGCAGTCAAACTAAGTGTGTGTTTGTGTAAATGTATGTATGTTGTTGACACAGCTGACATAGACGCAGAGACAGGTGACTGGGGAAAGCCTTTGAGCCCACCCAAGAGTGCAGAAAGGGTGCGACTTGCATTGCTATATTTTGTAGATATGGGTGCCAACGCTTGCTCTAAACATCGCCACGTCCCGAGATCCCCTCCCATGTATTCTTTAGTGGCATAGCTGCAACCTATCCATTATTAAAATGTAGGGATGGAGGGGGAGGAGGAAGGATGAAGAGAAAGAAGGAAAATGCTCGAGGGTGCAGAAACACATGGGTGAAATGTTGATGGAGGGAAGAGTTGGGGGAGAGTTTAGAGGTATTGAAGAGAAAAAGTGAGAGACATAAGAGAGATCTGGGATGTGAGTTCTGAGCATAGCATATAAACCAGAATTGGCTGAGCTTCTACATGTACGACATGCAGGGAGGTATTTGTGATTGATGGAGCAGCTGTAATGGGTCTGATGTCCTTTCTCCTTCTCAGTGTATTGTTTTATGCCCGCCATCTTTACCTACAGCACACCGCATGGACCAAAACAACTGAACAACTGGCACAGATGATTGATGCAGACAGCAGCAAGTCACAGACAGTCCTTCACACAATGCTGCACACATTAACGTACTTACTACTACTAGACCCACCCCTTTACGAACTTGGCTAATGTTTTATTCTCTGCATGCAAATGGGTCCAGAGCACACCAAGGGAACAATCTGTCATGATTACCGAATTGTGTGAGAATGTGTGTGTGAGCGCATTGTTGTAGATTTATGCGTGTCTGCTGGAGTCCGGTGTAAAACCAGTGAGACGAGTTGTGTCTGCAGGCCAACTGAGGTAGGGCCAAACCAGGAGCTGATGACAAATGACGGTGGATGTTTATCTTCAATGTTCACATTCATCATCCTAACAACGCAGACGCACAAGGTGTATGAATGTATGTGCATGTGTGTATCGTCTGCAAAGTTTAGCAACTAACAAGAGAAAATCAACTTCTTTACAAAGATTTTACACTTAATCAAACTGTTTTCACACTGAGAAATGAACTTATTCAGGGATTTTGAAGGTAATTCTAAGAGATGAATCACCCAAGTCTACAAAAGGCACTTGATTTTCTATGCCCAGAAGCACGGCATTTTCAGTTGTGCTCTTTAAGAATTTAAGTTCTTTAATCTGGTAGCAAAGAGCCTCACTCCCTGCTCCTGAGCTCTCCACAGTCGAGGCAGGGCGTTTGATTCACAGCGGCTTTTCTAATGCTGTTCTCACCAACAAAGCACTAATTACAGTATGAGCAAGTGGCTGTGTTGGCTAAAGCTGGCCCACTACGACACAATGGGACGGGTTAGCAGCATAGGCCAGCTCACGCTGTAATTAACTCGGTGACATGACATTCCTCCTTTCCTTGAGCACACATGCAAAAACACACCAAAGTACACACACCTCTTTCACTTCCGTCGCTCTATAAACTGTGGAGGAATCAAATTTAGCATAACCAAACTTAGGTCAATGACAACAAGAGAGAGAGAAGGAGTGAGAGACAGAGAAAAAGATGGGAGGGTTAAGGGAGGTTAACGAAAGATGGACAGTCATCAGTACACACCCAAACACCCCCCACCCCCACCCTTTCCCTCACCTCATCTCAAGCCATGCTGAACCAAACCTGACAGCTATTCAATTTTCCCAAAGCTAAATCTAATCTGCCGCCATCTCCCCATCACTGACACACTGTTACACTGGAACGCCTCCGTCATCACCAACCGTTGGCAGCAGACTGGCACCATCACACGTAGGCCCTCCACCCCCCACCCCCAGCTTCCACACACTCACACATATGTCATCCCAAGGGCAGAAAGGAAAATAGAGGGCAAAAAGAGTAGTATGTAAAACTGTTGCTGGAGTTTGATCATACAATTTCAATTCAATTTTTTGAAACTTTTTTGGCCTGAAAATTTCATTTTGATGGTGAAGGTTATTATTTCTCTGTACTACATGTCCTGCAGGACAATCCATAACCTCTAAGAAATGTTTGCCATAAAAAACATCTGATAATACCGTTCATCAAGGAATTATCTAATAGGTTTGACAAAGATTGTAATTCTGGTTCTCTTAATGATGTTATTGTCACCCACTTACTGTCACTGTTCATCAGATGTTGCATCAACAGCACTACACAAAAATGTAGAATGGATTGTAATGACATTTGCAGGGATAATAGGTTGAGAGAGAGTAGTCCACAATAAATTTTGATATAAACACAGATGAATAACTGGCCATACTGAGTTTTGTGTATTTTAAAGTCACTTCAATTGATAACTTTTATTGGTTATGAATTGACCATTTTCTTCACAAATTATTTGGAATCTTGTTGACAGACACATACATAATGTTTGTGGAAAAAACAATGTCAGAAGAATCTGAAAGTTAAGCTATATTTCATGCTGCCTTGCACTCTGATTGGAGTAAATTATTTTTTTCAAAAATCAAATTACAATAAAACCCACAATAGCAGTCAGTGTCATACTTTTGTCATACAAATTTGTGCTTAGTTTTACATGAATGTGGGAACATTGAAATGCTTTGTCATTTCCATTTCATAAATCATATGAATAATTATATTCTTAAATTTGGTATTACTAAAATACATAATGATAAGAAAAAAAAGTGTCTTTTACAAAAAGAACATGAAAATGCTTTCAGCAGAAACATTCCTAAAAACAAAAGCCTGCATTCTTGTACAAATGTCTGCAATAAAGTAAATATTTCACTCTTGTGTAGAAATCTCTTTTCAAAAAGTCATCTGTCTCTTGATTTTATGAAAATCTGTTAAAAAATCATGGTTTTGCGGTGCACCGGCATCTAGTCTGGAGTGTCTCCTGCCTCTCACCTGTAAGTCCATTGAGATAGGCTCTAGCAACCCCTGTGACCCGTGAAAGCGGAAGAAGCGAAAAAGAATATGAATGAATGTTACAAATTTCCAAATACTCTGATATATACTCTGAAATTGAGTAAATGGACATGTATTAAGCAAAAAAAGATGGGAATCACAGTACGTATACTGTACAGTATATGCATATACATATATTTAGGTGTGCTTGCGTGTGTGTGTGTGTGTGTGTGTGTGTGTGTGTGTGTGTGTGTGTGTGTGTGTGTGTGTGTGTGTGTGTATGTGTGTGTGTGTGTGTATGTGTAAGAAATTTATTTATGTGTGGTAACTACAGATAATAAATGTGTAATATTTTTTCTATACACATATATATGTAAGATTTCAAAACTACACTAAACTTAGTGTATAAATTAATTTAGCACATTTGCCTCTTTAATTTCTCCTCTCTGTTCTCCATACACCAGCTTGAATGTGTTTTGTGTAAACCTTTTTCCACTTCACTGGAGGACTGTTAGTGCATTTATTCTATGTTTTTCATCCACAACGTCTTCCTGAAGAACCACTCCACTTTGTCTTCCTCATTCTTTCGGAATACTGTCTGCAGACCCAAGTGGCTTGCTGCAGTTAAGGAGCATCATATAGCACCACTCTATATCATACATGCACACACACACACACCCAGACACACACACATTCTTCCAAACCCAGGCAAATCGATTCCAGCATACTCTTGTCACACATCATTAAACCTTCCAATCTTCCACTGCTCTTTTCCTGTGCATATGTGCCTCTGAGTGTGAGGTGTGTGCATGTGTGTGTGTGTGTGTGTGTGTGTGTGTGTGTGTGTGTTTTAAGCGGATATGCAAACTTCACAAAAACACGATGCAACCACATGCATCCTCTCCCTCTTCCTCATCCTCACTGCTCACAATAAGAAAGAAAACACGCAAGGATAACTCTCCAGACAGCTGCAATGGCGATCCCTCACCGTGATCATCTATCTTGTATCTTCCAATATCAAAAACCTTTGAGTTATTTCCGGTTTGCATAATGTCCCACTACTTTGATTTCAGAAAGTCATAACATCAGTGAGTTGAAAACTAGTCCAACCAACAACACACAGAGACACACATTGTCTCTCTCTATCTCCCTTTCTCACACATATACACACACACACCTACACACACACACACACACACACACACACACACACACACACACACACACACACACACACACACACACACACACACACACACACACACACACGCAGTCATCCCAGCCAGACTGGCTCATATAGACAGGTTGCTCAATGATACATGAAATTAAAGATTTCAACAGAATAGCAGTGAAGAGGGTAAAACACAGAGAGCTGATTCTAACTATCAGTGGGAGATGTTTAATGTGTCTCAAGCAGAACTCTCCTGTCTTTGTGGGTGTGAGTGTGTGTCCACCGTTTTTCATTTTCACATACAGTTATGATATTAACTTTTGATTTGTGCAACAAATTAAAGGAATTATTGATCATGTCTTCTTTTCAGGGACACATACACAAAAGTGCACACACAATCACTTCTGCATGCTTGTACAAAACACACACACACACACACACACACACACACACACACACACACACACACACACACACACCGTGACTGGTATAACCTTGAAACAAGAGCTTTTTCCAATGGAAACAGGAAGTGGGCTTTGGTGTGGGAGGGGAGAGATAGAAGGAGGTGGAAAGAAGGTGGAGAAAGGCCAAATGTTAACCAACTGTATTTCTTTTAAAAAGATTTAAAATTATCTCACTGAAGGCAACAGAAAGAAAATCAGATAAAATCTGTCAATAGTTATAATTATGTAAAATTCATATTTATAATATTCTGTGTTGCACCCTTGTATATTTGAGATCATAAACTGGTTTCCTTTTGTTCTATCAAACCTATTTTCATCCTGTTTTTCATCTTAATGAATTATTTATTGAAATATGAAATTAAGATACTTCTGGCTGTCACTCATTTAGAAAAATTAAATCATTTATTGCAAATGAAGTCTCAAATACAAATTGTAGACTTAACTTGGAGCACATTTTCCAATAGCCACAAGAGATACCAACGGTGCACTGGCACCACGCCCAAAATCCGCCGGCATGGACTCCAGCAATGCCCGTGACCCACGACAGCGGGTACTGAGGATGAATGAATGAATGAATAAATGAATGAATAAAAGATACAAGACCAGGAAAAAAAGTATAAAAACTAACAAGCACTGTCTTGCTGTTTAACAAATAGTTGTGTATATATGGATGAATATATATACATGTTCATGAGGTGGCTTTTGAAAATTTTAGGTCACGCCTTCTTAAATCTAACAAAAATT